>NW_001889882.1:1188872-1251064 GCF_000143565.1 Laccaria bicolor S238N-H82
ATAAGAGAAAGGGCGCGTGGAACACGCAAAGGAAGAGGAAGAGACGGAGAGGGGCACGAGACGGACACATGAAGTGCTCGACTGTCGAGAGAGGCGCAAGAGCACAAGGGAGCATAGGGAACTCCAAAGGGAGTCCAGAGACAACGAGAAGACGGACGTCGGAAAGACAAGGAATGCGCAAGATGCGCAAACACAAGAAAGCACAAAGTGCACAAGAGTATCAAAGGAGAAAACCCGAGACAGCGCATTAAGAATGCAAAAATCTCAAAATGGATGCTGCAGCAAAGAAGAAAACACCCGACGCACAAAACGCAAAGGGGTGTGTTATAAAAGGCGGAGAAGGGGAGGGGAAAGGAACTGATAGAGGGAGACTCACGATTTCGGCAACCTTCGAGGCCAAATCAAAACGTGTTGGAAAATCTCCCTTGTGGATATGTGAATTGACGGAAGGATGCGACTTCGAAGCCTTAGAAAGGTGTCGGCAAATCCTAATCTTGTCAGGTGTGCCGGGTTGCTGTGGCTGGACGTCGACAACAAAGGGAGAAGAGAAGAAAGGGCCGCGTAGAATAAGTTCCACCTCCTCACGAGAGAAGGGGCCAGACATCCTACCAGCCAGAAGCTCCTTATCCAAATAGTCTTGGATATCCTGCAGGTAAGGATAAGTAGAGGGGTTGTTAGGCAAGATGACGGATTCCATCAATGCCGGCATGTGTCCAAGAGGGAAACCACGCCGTAGGTTGTCAGAAAGGAGGGGGTAGACAGAAGAGAGGCCATGCTTGAGAAGGAGAGAATCGAAAACTTCGGGATGATAAGGGTGCGTGATGCGCTCGAAAATGGAACAATGGTGTGGAGAAGAAGACGGAAGCGGGAGGCGAGGAACAACAGAAGGGGAGAAATCAGTGTAAGATAAGGGGAGGGGACATGCGACAGTGAATAAATCTTCAGGCGGGTTTGGTGCGACAAGTCCAGGAGAGGGCGTGATGGCCTTTGCTGCCACAGAAGGAGCAAAGGTGAAGGCGGTCGTCCTTATGGAGGGAGGTGCATTGGGAGGCAGCCTCAGTGCCGCGGACGTTCCAGTTAATGCAGAGGATTTGGTTGTCGGGTGTGGCGAGACCATAGCCTGGGTTGCATTTTGCCCATACAACTTTTCCGTCGGCAAATTTTGGCGGGGTGGTGGCCTTGAGGTGGAAGAAAACGGTGTGCCCCTTGTGCGCGCAGATGAGGCAGACGGCCGTAGGGGAGGACTTGCCGCTGCCTGAGGGAAAGGGCTGAGAAGAAGTCAGCGACTGGGAAGGACCTCGTGGCAGGGTCCTCTGGGAAAAGGAACCACCTCCCTGGGAGGACGGAGCCGACCGCCCAAACGCCGGTTGGGAAGAATTCACGAAATCTTGAAATTCCTTGCGCAACTTGTGACTTTCCTCAGTAAGATCATGAAATTCCGTGCGCAACTTGTGACTTTCTTCAGTAAGACCGAGAGCCTTGTCGTAATCCGTCGCACTAAATTTGAGATGGCGACTTCGGTGGTCTTGGCGAAACTCGAGCTCCATGGTCTTCCAAGCGTCGTATAACTCGTCCCTTTTGTTTAGCATGTTAAAAAAATTAAAATGCTTTTCAAACCACGTAGCGTGTTCCCCCTCACTACCCAGTTTGTCCCTCGAGACCTGGAAGCTCCACATATTGGCAGCAGCCTCAGTCCATTGACTACAAGTGAGGGTCAACTCCTTCCCAAAGCGGGTGGACAATTTTTCTATATTTAGAATATAAGTTCCCTTGATTTCTCCAGGCGCAGGGTTAGATTTGACAGTAGGCAGGGTTGATGCCTCATCAACCAGGGCCCGTAAATTCCGAGTAAGGAAGAAGGGGAGGGGAACTGCAACACAAAGTTCAGTGTCATATAGAGACTGTGGGAATTCAATGGGAATGGGTTCCCCAACCACTCTCTCGACATGGTTGGAACCATCCATACAACGCCTTTTAGAGGCCCTGGCATCCTCTGCAAGGATGTCGTCGTCCTTCCTCTTCTTTTCGTCCTTGTCTTTCAAATCTTCGTCCGCAAGATACTTAGCCAGGCTAGTATAAACAAAGTCACGGACGGAAGCAAAGAAGGCGGGAACCCTTAATCGGGCAAGATCCTCGGGATCAATGGTGATCAACGAGGCTGCTTCTGATCCCGGTTGAGGATGGGCAGCTGGGTCTAGAGCATTATTCAATGTCTTGGCAGATCTGGCATCGTTGTCGGCCTCGATCCTTTTATTCCGTTGCAAGATATTGGTAAGAGAGAGATTCTTCAAAAGCTGGATAATAGCAGGGGAGGTGTGGGTACGCGGAACACGAGGCGGAACGCTGTCGGTAGTCGTACGAGACTGCACATTATCGGTAGAGGCCGCAGGAGCGGTCGAAGCAGTACCAGATGGAACAGTGGGGGTGTCAGCCATCAGGAGAAAACGTCGAAGGTCAAAAAATTTTTGTGAGGTAACCGACAGGTACTTTCTTAGCGTCAGAACCAGATCCGAAGGTGATGGGAGAAGCACTCCCAGAAACGCAGACATTCATTGGTGCCTACATCTGGGTAAGACGTCTGGTTCTGACGCACACACGTTATCTTATCCTAAGATGAGTTTGCACTCGTGCCTCATGCTTACTCATCACGGAATCTGGCATGGCCTATCGTTCTGCTTTCAGCTGGAAATACAAGCAAGGTTTTTGTTGACATTGGAACAATGTCAAACTCTAGTGATAAATGAAGCAATTAAATCTTCATGGAGTAACAGGACAGCCTCCACAAAGTCCGTGTCCACATCCAAAACAACTAATGACCCCAACCCCAAACGTCCGTAAAATTAATGAAACAATACTGACAACTCCTTCGCCCAAAACGAATCCACTGGCGATGACCACAAGTCGGATGTCATGTCCATCAGCTCCCGCGTACTTCTTGTGGTAAAGGTACTCCGTTACACCTCCAATTAGACGCGCAATCGAAAAGGAGGGTGTGTTGAGAAATCCTATCGCAAATGCGATGCCTGATGGAATCCACTTAGAGAACCAGGATTGTTTTCTCCCAGAATACGTCTTGATGGCTGAAAGGAGTCCAAAGGCGATAGAGAAAATGATCATGAACATAGCGCTCTTCTCGGGAAGTTGTCCATCACCTGGTTGAATCAAAGTCAATGAATTTTAAATGAACTGGATTGTCAGAACTAACGAAGAAGCCGTGCAAGGCTCAGCCAGACATAGGCCGTCGGAGCTGGGAACGAGGGCCCGGGAATGACATATGCCCGATTATACAGCGTAAAGGCGGTCGTCGTGACCACAATGGAGATTGAAGAACCAATTAGCTGGCCGTAAAACTGGGCTCGCGGTGAAGCATGGCATAAGTGTCCAGTTTTGAGATCTTGCATCAGGTCGCCCGCTCTAATTGGGTGTTAAAGATGATAGAAATGTCAGATTCAGAACTCACTGCTGTGCGCCGGCCTCTGCTACGCCTCCAGCAATAATGTTCGCTACGATATTGCCAGGTTGGATCCATGCAAAAAATAACTGCGAGACCTTGCCCAGGCCAGACACTGGGTTTAAATCGGTCTCCCCAAGCGCACGCACTCTGCATTGCAACAAAAGAATGAGCTGCCAGACAAATAGACGACTGTAAGCCGAATACCCACCCAATGATACTCAACAATCCTCCAAGAACGAAGCCACATAGCGTCGCCCAAGGTTTGATCCCTTCATGGCCGAACACAACCCATACAAGAAAAGTCCCGACAACAATGCTGACGAACAACCCGGTTGCAACCCAACTATTCGGCACAAGCCTGCCCTCAGTTTCTGTTTCGTGGTTCTGGTGGGGACTTTCTCCCAAGGCGGAATAACTCTTCTTTCGTGACCAGATGATATTGGTGATGAACTCTATGGCGACAGGGACGAGTGAGACCAGGCTGTCAGCACACATGATGCCTAGTGAAACCCAGAGGATCCATCCGCGAGCGCCATTTGACATATCGCCTACAGGGCCTGGAGCCCAACCAGAAAGTTTGGAGAGAGGCGAGAGGACGGCCCAGCCGACGAGCATGCCCTAGTATTGGGTCAAAACAAACAAACCGGAAATTGCGGTCCACCTACAAGGTTCATGCTTAATGTTGTGGGGAATCCCATAATGATACCTATACAATGACTGAGAAACGACTTCGCCTCTATTTTTTGTTACGATACATACCCTGACCAACATAGGATAGGCTAGGTGTAAAAAACCAAAGCCATTCCTTTGCTAGATGATTCCCGAACATGGGGAGTGCAAAAAGGACGGGAAAAAAATATGCAGACAACTGTGAAGGGTCATAAATCGATTACGCGGGAGCAAAAGCATTCTGATGCGTACCGTCAAAGAGCCAGAAACAACAAAACTCCAGACAAGATCTTGCCAGCCCTCATGCTCAACGATTTCGCGCTCCACGACGGCTTCTCCTTCTTGGTCAACTGTAGGGACGTCATCCCGTCTATTCTCATCCTCCAAATCCACTTGATGATATCCTTGCCTTCGACGGATGGAGGTATCCGGTGGGGGTAATTTGTGAAGCACAGAGATGAGTTGGGCAGTAGCTGTGCCTGAAGGGAATGAAAGTTGTTCCTCAATAATCTATTGAAAACGTTGTCAGTGATTCTACGGAGTTGAATAGCCAGGCTACCAACCACTTGTTTTCGGATAGGCGGGGAAAGGAAGACACTGGCCAGTTGAGAAATTCTGAAGGAAAATAAGGGAAGGAAACCTACCCAAAGAAAGCAACGGAACACGACCAACCGATGGTTGCCAGCCAAGTGAGGTGAATTGGAGGCACGCCATCACGTTCTTCACTAAGGATTCCCAACGCTGGCAAGATTCCAACAAATCCTGCCGCAAGAGGCATAGTCCCAGTAGCCACTGCCGTCGTCTGTACCACGATGATTTCCTGTGGTGTAAGGGGCGTCGGTAGTATTCGAGAGATTAGAAACCCAATCAAAGCAGATTGGATGGACATCCTGTTGACCCGTCGACTTCAACGCTAGTTGACTGACACGAGTAAAATTCGAATAACAAACATCGATATCCAACCTGATTGTAAACCCAAGCTCAAATTGGTAAAGCATATGAGGCATCCTATTGCGAGGCCCAAGATAACCGCAGTAGGTGTGAATTCTGGTTGAGAACTTGCAGAGGGTCTAAGAGTCCTGAGGCGTCCAGTGAGAATGGTGAACCGAGGATATTGTTATGAGCTCACCTCAGCAAGTTTGAAAGCGTCATGTTGTCGGTGGTTATCGCTGGTCAACGTTCCAACGTTCGCTAAGCATCCGTGCTCGATGATGCGAGTTTCTCGGAGAATTTAGTAGCGCGTTGTTTGGGTGTTGTTTGGCCGAGTCATTCCTCTGGATGAGTGGCCGATTCATATTTCACCGCGCTCATCGATTAACCGCCTCCTCCCTCTCGTCCAGCAACCATTTTCCTACCCTTGCAGCGCACATATCTACGATGACACAGAATGTCAGATCGGGAGACGATGTTTTGCGTGTGATACCACCACCAGGCCAGGAAGCTCCGTACGCTCTGGTTTCTCTCTCTTCATATCGCAGGGCGTCTGATTGTTCGTCTAGATTGCCCAAGCAAGGCGAAAAGAACATCCTAATTACCTCTGCACTGCCATATTGCAACAATGTTCCCCATCTCGGTAAATTTCGTCTGCCTCGCGTGACCACAGTGGGGCTGAGTTTTTGAATGAAGGTAACATTATCGGCAGTACCCTGAGTGCTGATGTCTTCAGTCGGTATGCAATTCATCTCGGCATGCAGTATCGCAGTTGACTGATCCTGTCCATAGATATAACCGTGCGTGTTTTTCAATCGGGGAAAACTTATCTATAAATCTGAAATCTTTCAGGGACGAGAAACAGGCGCACCTTGTACATTTGTGGAACAGATGAATACGGGACTGCGACGGAAACTCAAGCCTTGAAGGAAGGAATTACCCCGCGCGAGCTGTGTGATAAATACCATGTGCTGCATAAGGAGACCTATGAGTGGTTCGACATCGGGTGAGTGTAGTGCTCAAGACTAACTAACGCCACATTGACTAGCTTACAGCTTTGATCACTTTGGACGCACTTCTACGCCACTTCATACCGAGTAAGCTTTATGTGTATAAGTTTGATTTAACATGACCCTTCTCCAAGAATCGCGCAAGAAATATATACAAATCTTGGCAAAAACGGAGTACTGGAGAAACAGGAGAAGGAACAGACTTACTGCGAAGGTTGTCCGAAGTATGCATGAGCTCGCTCTTGATTTTCACAAGCTGAATGTTTCAAGGTTCCTTGCAGATCGGTTTGTTGAAGGTATATGCCCCCACTGCGGCTTCGAGGACGCTCGCGGAGACCAGTGTGACGGATGCAGCAGAACACTCGATGCCATCGAACTCATCAAGCCTCGGTGTCTTGTTGATAAGACACATGTGGTGACGACTAAAACCTCGGCGCACATGTACTTGAAACTTGATGCTATCCAGCCACGCACAGAAGAATGGATTAAAAAGTCATGGAAAGCAGGGAAATGGTCTCCGAATGCGGTGATAAATGGTGATGGGGAGATCATTGACGCGCGTTTGAAGAATGGGTTGATGCCTACACCTCTGACGCGAGATTTGAAGTGGGGTGTGCCGGTGCCTATTGAAGGGGAAGATACTTTTGGGATGGCCGGAAAAGTCCTTTGTGAGTGTCAAGTCAGTTTCAGCTCATAGTCTGCTTAACGTGGTCTTTTTCAAACAGACGTGTGGGTAAGTAAACATCTTTCCCAACAGCGGCAAACGTAGCCTAAGCCACTCTAGTTTGACGCGCCTATCGGTTACCCGAGTATTACCGCCAACTATACGCCAGAGTGGAAACAATGGTGGTTCAATCCCAGAGACGTTGACCTCTACCAATTTATGGGTAAAGATAACGTGTACTTCCATACCGTCTACTGGCCTTCAGTTCAGCTTGGTGATGGACGCGACTGGACGAAGCTGCACCATCTGTCGACAACAGGTTAGTCTGTCAACCTTTCTATCCGCCTTGTGGTATCAATTGTTTGTAGAATACCTGAATTACGAGGGTGGCAAGTTTTCCAAGAGTAAAAATCGTGGTGTTTTCGGACCAGCGGCCAAGGAGACTGGCATTCCTTCGTCCGTGTGGCGATATTACCTGCTGTCGACGAGACCAGAAACGGCCGACGCCATGTTCTCATGGCCAGAATGTGTGAGTCGAGAAGGTCGATGTCTTCGTTTCCATTCACAACCTTTCATAGATTGCCGCCAACAACAATGTCCTGCTAAACAAGTGCGTCATTAATCAAGCTATTTTACGGTGACTGATAATCTGAGCAGCTTTGGCAACTTTGTCAACCGTGCCCTTAAATTCGTCTCGTCTCAGTATGACGGCGTAATCCCAGAGAGCGGAGACCCGCCAGGGCCCTTGTCACCCAACGACCCTCTTGACGGAGAATTCATCTCCATCGTCAACAATCTGCTTCGAGACTACATCGACGCCATGGAAGCAGTGAAGCTCCGCTTGGGTCTGCAAATAATCATGCTCATCTCCAACCGTGGCAATACCTATCTCCAATCCTCCGGCCTGAATAAGGCTTTGATGGCAGAGAATCCCACACGATGTGCGCAGGTCATCTCACGCGCAGTCAATCTCATCTATGTATTGTCATCCCTCATCTACCCCTTCATGCCTGCTACATCCGACTCCATCATTGCTCAACTCAACGTACCAGCGCGGGTTGTCCCTGAAGTGCTTTCAACCGACATCCTTGCGGGGCATACAATCGGAAAGCCAGAACATCTGTTCAAGAAGATTGAGGAGAGTATGGCGGAAGTCTGGCGCATCAAGTTTGGTGGCAATGAAGTTGCAGCTGGTCCAGAGGTGGCAACCCCCGACCCATTGAAAGCTGACCCTGGCAAGTCAAAACGGAAAGTTGCTGCTGCTTCGAAGAAGGCCAATCCCGTCGCCGATGGCCCGAGAACTCCTGAAGCGTTGGCGTTGGAAGCTAAGATCGCCGAGCAGGGGTTAGTTGTGCGTGGGTTGAAGGGGCAGACGCCAAAGACACCCGAACTAGAAGAGCAAATCAAGGCTGCTGTGGATGTGTTGAAGGCGCTGAAAGTTGAGCTGGAAACTGAACTGCAGAAGGGGTCATTGTAAATGGAAGAAAAGAAGCAAGATTTAGCGAGTGTAGGTTATATATCCGTCGAGATACCTTGAGAAACCTTGAACTTCGCTTGATCATGAACTGCTGAAGTGTGTCATGTCACACCTTGATCACACATTAGCTAAACAGATTTCCACCTTGACTCAGTAACTTTATCCGAGCAAGTTGTTGGACGACTTGAGTCTTGCAATGTCATGGAATTGTCTCCGACGTCAGATTTTGTGGTAGGCGGTATACTTTTTTTCAAGTTCTGTACCAAGTAACATACCCTTCAAAGATCAGAAGAAAGCGAAAGCGGCATGCAGTCGATCCCTGCCTTGGCTTTTACACCTCCCCGAACTCGAACACTTTGTTTAGCCCGCAACGTAGCGGAGCTCACGTTGAATCTTGTGTCGCGACCTCCACCTGTCGAACTGAGATTAAAGGGCTACTCTACGAATCTTCCAACGTTACATCACCCTTGACAGAACCAGAACAGACCAACTTGACGAATACACTCACTGTGGAAGAATTTCTCAAGAGATCTCATAACCCTGCGCCCAATGTTAGGGTGTATGGTCGAAAGAAAGTCAAGGTTGTCGATCTGAACGCCTCATCCACCACTGGAGAGAAGACAAACGCAGCTGAGCTGGACGACAACGTCATTTCCCTCCGCTCGCGTAATATTCGGCGAGGCTCTGCGCCTGAGAATTCCGGCCTTGAGAGCCCCTCGCCCCACTCCTCTCCAATCCAAAGAAAAAAGAAGAAGATTGTCAAGTCTCTTGGAGACCGTTTATTTCATGCTGCTGTGCAATCCGGCGGTGACCCCATTGACAACGTTGTTGAAGCTCAAGACACTGATTCATTCCGCAAACCCCTCCAATTCTCCCCGGACGACGATTGTGGTTTAGTTTCTTCTAAACGTAGAGCTTGGACATTGGTTGATCCACGAAAGGCCGTTCCCTTCCGCTCAGCTACATTTTCCTCACGGAGGATTGCGCCATCAACCTCCTCGGAGGCGCAGTGCCAGCCACTTTCTAGATGGAGAGCTGGTTCCTCAAATGCTAGTTCTTTTATTGGCCTCAAACCGCAGGAGCAGAAGGTTTCACGGCGTACACAAATCAAGTCTCTCCCGCGGCGTGTTGATGACCGTGTTCCCTTGTCTTTTGTTCCACTGCTTCAAGCCGAAACGACACCCTGTCGTCCAAAGTGAGTCGTTATTTTTGGTTTGAGTTGTCTAACACAAGCTAGGTCAAATCAAGCCAAAACTGTTTCGTCACTTGATAGAAGCGGACGACCCGAGCAACTCGCTTTCGAAGTTGTGGAGTTGAATTCTTCTCAGGCTAACCAAAATACGGAGGATCTCCGACCCACTTCGTCTCCAAGTTTAATCGCGTGTGCGCCTTCCTCTCCGATATCCTCTGTGCATCGGTCTGAAAAAACTACGCCTGTTGCACCGAGCATTTTACCGACTTGTCTGGATACAGCTTCTTGCCAGCATTCTAATTTTCCAGAAAAGAAAGATCTCAAACCACTAGCCTCCTTCTTCGATGGGTTTCTTGAAACTGCTCGCGTTGTTACTGAAAACGAAGCGAATGGATCTCTTCAGACGCCTTGTAAGCACCCATCGGGAAAAGATGATGTCCGTTCTTACGCTACTAGGCCCGGAAACCGCGAGAAAATCAACCATGGATTGGCGGCAACTGATGCCGTCCACACTCAATTCACTCCAGTCTTTTATTAGAAAATCTGTCAAGAATCCGAATGTTCCTCAGGTGTCCAGATGTCAGACTCCTATCTACATTGCGAAATGCTCATCGGTGCCACGCAAACGACACCCTTCAGATCACTTCCTTCACATTCCCCAAGTTAGCAATCACGGGTCCTTGAGCCTTCGACCTCTCCAATCGGGCCGTGAAGCTGGAGATTACGACCCGGATCCTAACATTCTCATTGCTTTGCAGCCCCAAAGCTACCAGGTGATTCTCTCATCCAGTCCGGTCTTTAACTCTAGCGCACCAGCATCGGCAGCAACAACTGCTTCTAGCCCTTCGAGTACGGCATTAATTCCCGACAATCTCGGTCTCAAGGGTTTCTGTCAATTCCTTCGCTAGCATTGATTTAAATTCTCCCGAAAATCGTATTTGTCGAAGGCGTTCTTTCCAAAAGCACTTCTCAACAAGAACAACCCATTTCAATGACCTCGATTGATTGCAACTTTATTATAGAAGGGGGAGAATGTCAAACCGGAAAAAAAGCCTTGTAGTGTTAGTGTACAAATGGTCTAAAGTGAGAGATGTATCGAATATAAAAATATGCAGTTTGTTACAAAGCCCCAAAAAGTGGAGCAAGAGATCAGGATTCCGCAGACCTGGAACGGGCTTCCACTCGATAAGAGCGCATGTTAGGATATCTTAAGGTTAGTCCTCTGCCAGTCATCTGGGCGTGAATTTCTTCAAACTAAGAAAATGACATGTCAGGGGCCGATCACCACGAGGAACGCCACGACGCACCCTTGTGCCCTCGGGAAGGGGCAACGTTCGATGAAATATTCTCTCGACGCGTTCACGATTGAAACAGCCGTCTTCTTCCCACTCTGAGATTTCAATAATCTCCCATGTAACGATGAGGCGGTTCCGTTGAAAGCTGATATGAACGTCCTGTTTCTCTAATTCAGGCGGTAATTCGAACGTGGCCACGATAGATCGTCCATCCGTTGATTCGCGGAAGGTAGAGCTGTGTATCCGCAAAGATATATGTAAGAAAGAAGAAATAAAGATAAAAAACGGAAATTTTACATTGACTTCTGCTTCTTCAACGACTTCGGTGCGGAGTGGTGTGACTCCAGAACGGGTATCTGTATGGGGGGAGGGCCTGGAGTAGTAGCGAGTTCCCTAGAGATTTCTTCTAGCGATTGCACCTTCGGTCGTTCCTTCGCCATCTTTCGCTCTTTCTCCAGGCGGATAGTCCCCCATATACGGTCGAGGGTGTTAGAGTCAGTTGGTGGTTCTGCGACATCGTCGATGGACGATGCGGCGACATTAGGAAGAGTATAAAATTGTTGGGCCATATATCCTCGATGACCGTTGGTACCTGTTTCCGTAGTTGCGTCCTCGCCACAGGGGTAATCAATACCAGTGACTGCTGGAGTGACTGGCGGGGGGTTGGCTTTATCGTGTGCTAGAGCGTGATCTTTTCGGTTGTGGGCATACGTGGGCATGCTGCGATATTACGCGATCGAGGGAGAGGGGGGTGAAGAATAACGGGAATGAAGTCTGGCGTTTAACAAGGTGTTCTGAACAATTATTATTTAAGGGTCGACAAGCATCCATGCCTTGCGTCACTCACGAGGTTGCAGAGGGTTTTACGGGTGTGCGTCAAGGAAGCGGAGATATCGGAAAGGTAAGAGAATTATCTTCGCTCTTAAGTTAGGCTTGGATGGGGAGAACAGAACTCACATCTGCTATAGTTTCGCGCTGACGATCCGTATGGGTGAGAAATATGACAGCATCGGATCACTGGCGTATGAACCCACTTGCAACCCACTTGCCTCGCTGCTAACACGAGGCTACAGATTATTTCGCACAGCCCCAGTCAGTGAACCGCGTTGTGGAGCCGGACCTACCCGTAAGCTGGGTCACTGATGGCTTTTAAAATTTTGAATATCCTCTGCCGCTTGATCAAAGAAAAGTGAGTACCGTTTTTTCTTCTTCTTCATGATGGGTCTTTTGGCCACAAGTCAATAGCATGTTAGACTACCAATGCGCCTTTGTTGGAGCTGCGGATACTCACCGACTTCTGATTTCCCCTTGACCTTGTAATACTGTGACTCTTTGCTTATCTTCACCTACAGATATCCGGGAGTGGGGGACTACAACTCCAATTTTGCGACTCTCGCTTGTTGAGCAATTGGTCAGCTGCTCGTTTCGACAACTCCCTAATCCATCGAGAAGAGATGTGTACCTGAGAGAGTCCAAAGAGTTGGTGAATCACTTCTAAATCAGCTCACCACTGCAGAAAGTCGTGGATGTGCGCTCTCCCTCCGCTTAGACGTAAAATTTGAAGCTCCATTTCAAGGTATCGACAAGCATGGAAGATGTCATGAATGTATCTATGTACGATCACGCTGGCGGCTTAAATTTCTTGTTCGAGTAGCCTGACGTAATTCGTCCCATCCCCAATCGCCGTTTCACGCCCGTCTTCGGTAGCGCTGATGGTACAATCGGTTGGGCAGGTCTTGATATTGGCATCGGAGTCGCGATAGTGTCAGGTGGTTGATTTTCATCAAATATTGGCGCAATTTGTGGTTGCTTCACGCCCGTCTTCTGTAGCGCTAGTGCAGTGGGTTGTAAAGACTGCGTCATTGGCGTGGAAACCACCAAGGGTGTTCTCAGAGTTGGTGGTTGATCTTCATCAAATATTTTTGGTGAGGCAGGTGCAACTTGTGGTATTTTGGGTTCCCTTCGTGAAAGTGTGTGAGGCAATGCAGGTTTATTGCTATCCATGATTTCAATTGCTTGCGGTGCTCTTCGGGGCTGCCTCGAAGCTGAATGGAAGGAAGAGGGCCTCATAGGTGAAGAGTCATAAAAATTGTGATCCAGTGAAGATGGAAAACAAGGGGGTTGTGTTGCGTCCCTGGCTAAAGGGCTAGAAGCGTTCCAATTGCCCAAGTTGTCATCGGATGAGGGCATGCATAATGGCATTGCTGACATAGTTGTTTTGGAGGACGAAGCGACTTGTACTTCTCTTGCCCGGTTGGTGGGGCGGGAGGACGGGTCTTGGAGCCGAATAAAGGGAGCACTGGATGTCCCAAGAATCCGATTTTCACCACCACTGCTAGAAGAAAGTGAAACGTAACCTGATTTTGAAGTGGCGGGGGGCGTCGGAATGGCTGGCCTAATAAAACCTGGCTGCGGTACATTGGTGATGCCGCCACCGCCAGCAGACCATACATCTTTCGGGTAATATGTTCAGAGGCTGTTTTGTAGCCATGAAATGGAAGAATGAACATACAAGAAGCATTGCCAATAGAGTATGCATTCTTGGGGCGTGAGGGAGCGACATGATGGCCTCCTCCCCAATATATTTGCATAGGATGTTCTCGCCCACTCCGTTCACTGCGATAATATGAAGCAACAATGAAATTCGATGCAGGAGTCAATGACTAACAAGGTTGCGACTCTTCGTTGTACTTCAGCTTCCTCTGGAGGGGGTCTTTGTAAGACTGTGGCGATGGTAGCTCGATCCTCTTGCGTAAAAAACGGAATTTGTTGAGAAAAGAAAGCCTGGTAGCAAGTCAATTGAGACCTAGTGATAAGACCAATCTAGTCACCATTTCATTCTTCAAACCGTTATCGTTCAGAACAGACGAAATGAACTCTGAGAGCTCTTTTGATTTTGTCTCCCCTGCCACCATCCGTGTTGTTGCTCGACTGACGTATAAAAGTGACTGTGCCCGAGTGCAAGCTACGTATAGAAGGCGCCTATAATATTCAAATCATAACGTTAGAAGCAATGAATTTAAGATTCGAAGGTGTTGCACCTCTCTTCCGCAGTGTCCTCACTTCTGTAAAATGGAAAAGTATTTTGGTCGACTATTGTGCGAATTAGCATCGATAATTTCAACCCACATAATAGATTCTTACCGGAAGGGATCATGACCACCGGCCATTCAAGGCCTTTCGCAGAATGACAAGTCGATATTGTCACTTTCTGCCAAAACAACCGATAATCAAAGGTGCAGACAAAAAGGAATAAATAACAGACGCACATCTTTATTTCCCTCCTCGGATTGATTATCCCCTTCAGAGGACAACATCGAAGCTTGTAGGAATTGCCGCAGAGGGGTGGTGCTGAGATGTGGTAAGGTCCTCGGCATATGTTATTCGTGAAGTGGGAAGGAAGCTACCTCATCTCAATCGAATTGTCTCCTCCAGCTACGGCGTCTGCAGCCTCTTCAGCCTGGTTTTGAGCTTCCATCTCGCTGGCGAAAGTGATCAGTTCCTTGACGTTCTCCCATCTACTTTCCCAGTCTGACTGAGTCTTCTTGAGATGGTCCTCGTACTTGATCAAGTCAACCAGTTTGCGGACAAGGTCTGCAGGTGACGAACTCTACGACAGAATCAATGCTTTGCCGAGTCAGCCTTTGCAACCTGAGCGTACGTTATGAGCCTGTGCGCGCAAGCTTCGTATAGCAGTCACGAACGGAGCGACTTTTCGTTTCACGGCTGGTTTGATATCGGGGGCCTTATTGTCGCAAATTGCTTCAACGATTGCGAGTGGAGACTGATTTGACTTTTCCGCCCTCCCAATGAGCTCTGCCACCGTCTGCCATCGAGTTAAACACTCCCTGATCACCAAACTGATGAACGAACCTTCTCCCCGATCCCCCGACCGGGAACGTTAACCGCTCGCTTGAACGCAGGAACAAAGTTTGGGTTGTCCACAACCTGCAAGTATGCCAAAAGATCTTTGACCTATCGCGAATAATGGGGGATGTGGGGTAAGGCCTAGTTGTGCATTACAACGTACCTCTAATCGTTCAAAGAACTTGTGACCACCAAGCACCCTGCTTGGGATACCCTCTTTTTGCAGCGCGGTTTCAATAACCCGCGATAAGGCGTTAAAACGGACTTTGGAGCTAAGTTTAACTTCAGAAAAGATACGAACGAGGGATTGCTTACGGAGTATCACAAAATCTCCCCAATTAAGTGCCCCACCCATGTGGGCCACCAACCTCTTCATCTCGATCGCGATGAAAGCTGCTTCCTCATGTTCTGTCTGGACTTGATATAAGACAGGAGTGAAGCCATTTGGATGGGAGGTGTGAAGTGACTTCTGTATGCGCGATTTGTCTGGGACAACGCCTCAGCGTTGCGTTAGCACATTGTAGATTCCCAAGATCGTACCTTGAGATATGATTGCAAGACTGGCCTTGAGAATCGCAGCTGTAGAACGGTAGTTCTCCTCTAATAGAACTTGTTCCGTGTCCGGGAAATCTAATGCCAGTTATTTCACGATCGACGGAGAGGTTTACAAAAATACCTCTTCTCATTTTCGAAAGATTTCCCACTTCTGCAGAGCGCCAGCCATAGACTTGCAATGCAGAAAATTAGGACTTCCTTAAATGTGTGATGTAGAATAACAAACTGGATTGATCAGGATCCCCGACGATGGTAACACATCGGGCGATTGCGAGAGCTCTCATAAGTTTATACTGCGTTATGTTTGTATCTTGGCTGAAATCCAGATATTAGGACGAGAAAACAAAAGCAATGAAGAGACACACAATTCGTCAACTAGAATATGCCGACACCATATGACGGTCTCGTCATTTTTCGTAAATAGTTTAACGCCATATGTCAAAAGGTCGTCAAAATCCAAGGCGTTGTTTCGCTTCAGCGTTTTCTCGTATTCCAAGAAGATTTCGCCAATGATGCGGTCGATCGTCTTCTTTTCCTCGACGTCGTCGCCAAGCGGGAGTCCGTTCCTTTGCCTAATCCTTCTCTCGGCCTTGATCACCTCTTCAAGGAAAACAGAACCTGATTGTTCTTTCGATTTGGCTTTGGAAATCGAAGAGACTACTCGTCCAGGCTGAAGATCGAGGTTTTCCGAGGCGAGATAGGCGGTGTAGGGCTTGAGGAGTGCCTGAATGATTTTTTTGCTGCAGAGGATGGTCAGCGCTGGATATAACCACTATGAACGTGACTCTTCTACTACCTTTCCTCTGCGTCGCATACAGTGAAGTTTTCAGCAAGCTTGACGAGGTGCGCATATTTCCGGAGAAATCTTGCGCAAAGAGCGTGGAAAGTTCCCATTCTGAGTTGTGACGTCCTTTCCTTTCCGATCAGTTTCGTCAGTCGTTCCCGCATTTCGTTTGCAGCTTTGTTGGTAAATGTAACAGCGCAAATAGAGAATGGTGGCAGATGGTGATTGAGAATTAGATGTGCAATTCTAGATGTCAGGACCTAATAGTTACGCGGAGATGGGTCAGGGGCGATGCCGTTGTCGTGAATTGGGCTTACCTTTGTTTTACCACTGCCTGGGCCTGCAAGAATCTGTAGAGGGGTCTCTGGCCAGTACTTTACGGCTACAAGAGTAGTCCTTGTCAATAGAATGATGACGGATATAGAAGGTCGCGTCTGACCTCTCAGTTGAGCATCATTTAGCGAGTTGAGAAAGTTGACCTCCATTGAAACCTGGGTGTTGATATGAACAGCCTGCTTGACGGTGTCAAATGGAGGCTTTGGAACGACGTCCCTTCAAAAATCAAACCAGTTATAGTCAAATGAGGTTTGGTAAATGCTGAATGAGGGCTTGAACAAATGAGTCCCATGTCACAAGTTTCCTGATCACGTCTACGTGACACGGACGCGTTATTCTCACGCTGCGAGCTTGGACCCTCTTAGTCGTTCATATATTCCCTTGCGTGATTCACTGGTCTGACTGATCTGGAGAGAATGTTCAGCTGCTCAACGTTGAACGTTCTACCAAGTATGCAACGGACTGACGCCCGAATGCGCATCGAATACCGTGACAGAGCTTAACCTTGCTCAGCCGAACTAGGATGGTGCTTTGCCATATTGGGCAAATACTCCACTGCCAGCTAGAGCCTGGCAGGTCTCGTCTCTTCCTCCTCCCTTCGGTAACGGTCGCTGGCCCCGATCACTAGTGACCCCTTCCTACACACTTCCCGTCTATTCTTTAAAATTCTCTCCCTATGGCGGCCACTTCTAAATATCAACGCTCACTATCTGAATCCAATATTGAACGCGACCATGAGCTATATCCTCAAAATCAATGTCCAGAGCTGCGGTTTTCGAGCGACTCTCGCTCACACCTCATGATGCAAGATGGCACCACAGAAAACGGGTTGCCTTCTTTTTACCCCTCAGGCGCACGCGAGGAATCATCAAGGAAAAAGGGGGCTACGCCCAGCATTGGGGGGGCCTGGACGGGACACCTGCAAGGCTGGAGGGTTATTTTGTTTGGGTCATGTGAGTGTCGCTCACCGTGGTCACTCATTTGAACTGAATGTATGCGTCCTTTCAGGGTTAAATGTTCTGCTCTTCCTCATTCCTGTATCGGTAAGGTCTTTTGAACGTTGCCCGCCTTGATCTAACCTTGATATATCAGTGGACGCTCAACATCATGGAAGAGAAAATTCATAGCCTGATCTTCGCCTGTCAGTTCCCCGTTACTCTGCACCCTGACCTTCACATTGACGGCTTATTTTCTTTTTTAGTCTGCATTTTAGCCCTTGTTCCTCTCGTCAGGGTGTGTTATCCCTCCGTAAAGCAATGCAAATTCATCGGCTCAAAGCCGCATTAGCTTCACGACCTTGCGACCAAGGAGCTTGCGAATAGAATTGGAGGAGCAAAGACAGGATTACTGAATGCTAGCATGGTGCGTTCCTTGAAACTTAATCGTACGCCCCCCAAGCTCACACAATACATAGAGTAACCTGTGAGATGCCAATGCTATTTCACGCATACGTCTCCCTAACTTTCTTGAAAGTGTTGAGATGGTCGTCGGCGTGAGCACCGTGCTTCACAGACGATTCGCTATTCTGACATGTTTGCAGATTAGTGCCTTGCGCAAGTGCGAACTCCGCGTTGTACAATCATCCCGTATGTCCATCCAACAGGATACTATCGATCAAAGACTGACGTGTTCTACAGTGGTGGGCTCTATATTAAGCAAACTTCGTGAGCAGCCTTGGCTTGCCATCCTTTTCCGTTCTTTTTTACTTTGATTCCGAAGTTCTTGTCCTCGGATTATGTTTTCTTGCGGGTGGAATGCGTTTTTCCGAGCAGGGTTTTGACGCGAGTAAGTTCAGTTCACTTCCTAACGCGTTTTCAACCGTTTTTACATCAACCTGCAGCTGCTACCCAAGTGCACTCATCGCTGCTCAGCATCAGTGTTGGCGCTGTGTTATTACCAGCCGCGTATCACTTCGCCCTCAATAGTGAGCACAACGCCACATCTCCTGCCTTACAGAAACGGAGTATTCTCCACATGAGTCACGGCGTAAGTTTCAGATCTGCAACACGACTAGCTATCTAAATGCGTCTCTACAGGTTTCTATTGTTCTGTTATGCAGTAAGGACGCTCCTCGGCTCTTGTGTCGGCTCTAACATTCTTTAATCTAGTTTACGCGTGCTACCTCCTCTTCCAACTATGGTCTCATACCCATCTATACAACGACGAGCATAACAAAAAGAGCAGTCGACTTCCTGTTGCAGAAACCATATCCAAGGAAAGGGCAGCCCTCATCCGGAATGGAAAAGCTAGAATAGCAACCTTTGTGAAGACGGATAGCATGTCCGATTTCAGAAGGATGATCAATAATGACTCTACAACTTCTCTCACCCCTCCTTGGCGACCATATGCGTCACCACTCTCATCGCCCTCTGAAGTGACCTTGGCAAGTCCTGGTGAGAGCGTATACTTCTCTGCTGAGGGACCTACCGTTCGACTTCTACGCCCGCCAAACGATCCTCGCCCAGGATCAGTTCCCATGTCTCGCGAGTATACTGTGAGTAGTGGAGCCAGCACGGAGTCAAGCACAGTGTTTGGAGACGATGAAGGAGGCGAAACACCTCGAGAACAAGCCGTGGATCCCTTGCCGCCAAAGAAGAAGCCTCAACTCAGTTGGGCGTTGACGATAATTCTTCTACTCACAGTCACGGCTGTACGTGATTTGCCTTGATGCACTCAACAAGTTTTAGACAACGTATAGGCTGTGGCTGTTAGCGCTGATTGGCTTGTCGAATCGATGGACAGAATCTCAACCACCATTAACAAGGAGTGGGTTGCCCTCATTTTGCTTCCAGGCGTCAGTTCCATTGCTGGTATGTGAATCTTTTTGGACCGTTGAAAATGACATCTCACCTGCTACACAGAATGTTTGACTGCGATGCGAGTCTCCGTTAAGGATGAACTCACACTCAGCATCGGCGTTGCCGTAGGTTCGACAATTGTTCGTGTTCTTTAGTCTTCGGGTTCAGTCAGTGTTAAATATACTCTTGACAGCAAACGGCGCTCTTCGTCATCCCGTTTGTGTTCTGAATCAGGCTGTGGCCTCCTTGCTTACCCCGCACTCTTCATAGATTCATGGTCATTCTCGCGTGGATAATGGGCAAACCTCTGTCCCTCCTGATGGACCCCTTCCAGTCATTGGTGAATACTCTTATCTACTTCAGCCGCCTATCGTCTCATCTCACCCTTTCCCCTCGTTCAGGTTCTATATATTTCTGGTTCGTGTATCAATCTATCTCAGCTTCGCACGACAAACCTCACTATCCTGGCTTGATTAGTCCAAACCATGAATTATGTGGTTGCAGATGGCAAATCTAATTGGCTGGAAGGGATGATTCTCGTTTGTTAGTTACCTTCTCTCTATCTTCGTGAGATATCGACACAGTATTTTCTAGCGTTATATGTGATCATTGGAGTCGCGTTCTGGTTTTATCCAGGTACCCATTCAATCGCCTGTATGATGGATGAATTACTTATTTTCATCTTCCAGGCTCTGCCCCTCTGGAGCACCTCAGTAGATGTCCTGTTCCCACATGACGGGACATACGTTCTTTCAACATACCTAGAGTCATTCAAAATGGACAGTTATCATGGGACAATCAACAATTCTATCCTATCATTTCGAACTATGTAGAGTACTTGACCCACTTGTAATTTACGCATAGATCCTCGCAACATGACATAGGCTACCACTGGCACCTGAAGCGGAACTCAAGGACAACCTCTTGCGACTTGTACCATACCTCGAGATCTTCAGCTGAACGTGGTACTAGATCCGGACTTCTGTCCTCATTCTTTCAAAAAGAATAATTGACTGCAGAACCATGACAACATAGGCTCTAGCTATCGTTCAACAACAAATCTCCAATAGCGGCTTTCATCTCACCATCACCCATCCTACGCGTCGCCCATACCTCTCCCGAAGAATCCTCAGACGTTGGCACGAGACTTAGACTCGCACCAACCCACAAAGGCAATGGCACAACCTTTGAGTCAGAGGTTTGTTTAACATTCCCGCGGCTACTCCGACTCGTCAAAGTGGTGTGGCATGCGTAACAAAGATGTGGGGTAAGGTGCGAAGAAGGGGAAGGTTCTGTCCTGTGTTGAGGACGATCTGTGGCGTTCGCGAGATGCGGTGGCCTTTCGTGACCCGACGACGAGAAAGAGGCGTGGTTATACGACCTTATTGACGTTCGTGATTTCCATTCCTGTACACCATGTTGCGCGGGTCTGAAAGGAGCGCATATTGGCACTGTGTTTTTCAATAGATATGTGGTGTGCCGCGTACCGTTGACAAAGGAGGCATACGCCATCAGACCCCTCCTTTGGCGTAAGCTTTGCGCAGGTACGTGCAATTGTTGATACCGTAGCAGGGTAATCACGCTCCAGACCCGTGATGAAATCTACCACATTGGTTGGTGGATGTAGAAGGGAAATAAAAGTACGAAAGGACGGCTTACTTCTTGTCAATGAGCCAATTCCTTGCGTCCCGCCTAAATATCGCTCCCTCCCAACGATTCTTAACCCACACCACCAAGCCCATATAGCACACTCTTTCATCCCGACGTCGCGAAGAGGGCGCACGATGCGGATTGGAGGAGTTAACTCTCCCGATTTTCCTTCTCCACGCCATTCTTCCATCGCCTCCTCCGCGACCGAAAATCCTGCACCTTGGGCGATTCCCGAGATGAGGTTTACAGACAAGGAAGTTAGAGAGGTTCCCAGTAGGACATGAGACGCCCGCCGTGAAGCTGCTGTGTACAGCAGAAGAAGGCGCACGAGGGTTTGAGTGGCGCTGTGGATTGCAGTTTGGGTGGGGAGGGAGGATAGGTAGGCTTGTAGAGCGAGTATTGGGGTCGATGATGGGGGTGGGGTGAAAAGAAGCTCTGCAAAATTTTAGATAAGGAGCTTGGGGAGAACAAGCGAGTAAAATGACTTGCTTTCATTCGTCATATCCATGCCCAATGACTGAGCACTTGACACCAAACTCCCACCACCAACACCCTTCCACCATTCCAGATCAAAAGCGTCCTCGAGGCGAAGAGGAATGAAGTCGAATGCAAAAGGTGGAGAGGTCGTTGCATAGCTCTCCACAACTTGGCGCACCCTCTCGGTTCGATCCTCCGCCTACTTATGCTCCCATCTCAGCTCGTTCACGGATATAAGTCGTAAAGTCGGACTTACCCCAGGAAATGCACCACAAACTTCAACATAGCACACAGCTGGAACGCCTCTCCATATTTCAGAATCTTTTCCTGTCATATTTCGCGGATGCTCCTTTCCGCCCTTCGGCTTCGAAGGTGGTGCCTCTTCTCCTAGGTCGGCGACGCTTGGGGCACCAAAGTACGTTTTGGCGACAAGATCAAGCATGACTGTGGATCCTAGACCTCCGGAGAGCCCGACTAGAAGACTTCCAGAGGCTTTCAGGGCCTTGCGTCGAGGACCATCTGGGGTTGGATTTACTGACGGTTCCAAAGATTTACGGAAACGGGTCGAGATGAGAGGGAAAAAACATGATCTTGATATAAAAATTCAACAAGTGAGTAGAGAATCGTAGCTTCAATACGCACTTGCAATATACGGCGTGTCTGATAACGACGTTTCCCGTTCGCTCCTTGCATTTCACGCACTGCTTTGTTTTATCGAACTTGGGTCGACCTGAGGGAATTGATTAATCGAAGAACAACACAAAAAAGGGTTCCTTACGAGCCATCAAGGCATCCTTGTCGACGCTGGGGTTTTCGCAGGACATTGTGTAGGAATGAACGTCCCAGTTCTTCGAAGGCTTGACTGACTTTTTTTGTGTTGGGTGACTTGTGTGACAACCAAGGCCAATTCTTATCGCAATGGCGCTTGTTCCCAAAGATTCCGCTTCAACCCCATACCTCGAGTATCCTTGTCTGAAATGGTGCAAACGAGTCTATTTTTCTATGGAACCCTTAGGCACCCAAAAATATTGAAGAGAGTTATTCGTAACAATGGTGCTCATTTGCAATTGTGCTCAGCTCTTTTATTGGTGAGTCGTTTGATTCAAGCCTACACGCTTCTCACACCTTGTAATGCAGGAGTACACTCGCCACAAAGTCAAAGTGCGGCTCTATGTTTTGGCCGCTTAACTTCGTGAACGTGACATGAATGCCCGGTCTTATCAGGGCGAGGACTATCCTGGGATCGCTCCCTATAGTGCAAGCCGAAAACTGCTCAGTTGCGATCTGGAAGAAGTAGAAAGGACTGTTCGGGGAACCTTAGTAACTGGATTGACGGCGCAAGACGTCGCTTATCTGGATTTCTTTGAAGGAAATGCACGCTGCCCTTTCTGATGTCGTGGCTCCTGCTGATGGTTGGTGAACTGCAGGAGTACACCCGCGAACGCGTCGAAGTGTACCCTCTGGAACCACTTTCACGTATTTCGGCGCGCAATATCGAAGGCAACGACATTGTCCAGCCACCTCCTCTGGCCTCCTTGTCCAACCTTTCAGCACCAGTGATCGCAGCGACGTATGTATATGGTGACCTGGAAAATCTAGAAGCGCAGCTTTGGTCATTCGACGACTTTTTGAAGGAGAGTGCACATAAATGGTATGATGCGTCTGATTCTCATTGGAGGTAAGAACCGTTACATCGGTTCATGACAACGTGCTTAGGTATCAGTCCAGGTCGCAACTTTTAGCTATGGAGCAAACAAGCGCATTTTTCTATGGCACTCTTATGCACCCGAAGATTCTCAAACGGGTGATTCGCAACGATGGTGCCCATCTACAAGTTTGTCCGGCGCTACTCTTGGTTAGAAATTCGTATAATGGGTCAAAATATATCTAACTGTATAGTTTGCAGAACTATACCCGCCACAAAGTCAAGGTACGAGCTACGTCGTAACGCGACGTGTAACCTCCTAACGAGAAACCCTTATCCAGTACGCGGATTATCCTGGAGTTATTCCCTATACGAAGAGCCGAGAGCTGTTCGATCACGACCTGAATGAAATGGAAAATAATGGGCGAGGGACCTTAGTCGTTGGGTTGACTGCGAAAGACATGGGTTATCTGGATATCTTTGAGGGATCTGTAAGTTCAATTATGTCGCAGCTCTTTGTCCTCTTAATTTTTTTTGAATAAAAGCAATATACTCGCGAACGAGTCAAGGTATACCCTCTGGAAGCACCTGTTAGACTTTCGAATCATACAATTGAGGAACACCCTTCTGCTCATCCAGCGGCGACTGAACTCTCGGATTTGGTGGAAGCGGTGACCTACGTTTTTAAAAACTGGAGACATCTAGAACCAAAGCTTTGGTCGTTTGAAGAATTCGTGAAAGAGAGCGCATGGAAGTGGCATTCTTGACACTTACATACTAGAAAAGTGGAGGATGAATGTTCAGCTTGAGCCGGCGGTCCGGCGATTGCCAATCGAATGCCAAGCCAGTGCTTATACTACCGTATCATACTTAGCCCGGCGCTTTGAAGCCATCTGTACAAACTCTTCTTCTCTCCATCATATCGCTGGTTCTTTGGTCCTCTCCCTATTGCCCTGCGGTCCACAAATAGAGCCTCATATACTAGATGGCACCTTTGTCACGTGCATTCTTGCTGTCATATTTGCGGCGCGCGCTCAATCGGCGATTTCCAGGCAGCTCTGCCGACTTGCTGTCGACCCATCAACTGGTCTTCAACAACCAGTCAAGCGATGTATCTTGCTCGTCGAGTATTGGTTTACGCCGTCGTCACCTCTTTCTTCCTCCTCAATATCCTCTTGTTTGGCGTTCCCCGTTCTGTCTTCCAATCCGGGAAAGGCAACGTCGAGAATGAGCAAGGTAAGAAGACAAGCTTGTAAATGGTGTTATTTAACAACGTTGTTGCCTTTCAGAAATTCCAGACTTTAGCCGCTACGAGTCATTATACACAGTGCCGGAAGGCGAGTTCCCACTAGGTCAGTCATTGTCTCATTCTTTCCCGTTTGATTTCTGATGAAACAAATTAGACGACCCAACGAAACGAGTGATTATTGTTGGTGATATTCACGGTATGATAGAACCACTTCAGCACGTATTCCCTTCATTCCTGCACCCCGCGTCGCCTAATGGTCTCTGCAGTATACTTCTGGATCAGTTATCCTACGACTCGCGCTCTGACGTTCTTGTTCACACTGGAGACGTCGTTTCTCGAGGACCTCACAAGGGTTCTATGGCCGCTCTTGCATTTATGGTTGCAAACAATGTAACTGGGGTGCGCGGAAACCACGAACAGAAGGTTGTAGAATGGCGGGGGTGGATAGACTGGATACACACACTGCCGCAGGGTAAACGATGGCTCGAGCGCACCGAGAGACAATGGCACGAGTCAAATCTGGACCCCAGCAGGGCGAAATTTTGGGTAGAAATGCAAAAGAGAAAAGCAAGTGAGGAGGATCAGAGGTGGTGGAAGCTCGTCCCTAGGAAATGGATCATGTTCGGCGACCATTATAAGATTGCCAGGGAGATGGACTCGGAACATTTCAACTATCTTTTGGACCTTCCGTTGAAGTTGTATGTGCCCAATGCACACCTGTTTGTGGTCCATGCAGGGTTATTGCCTTCGGACCCACGATACCCATATTACGATGCCAGTAGGCAGCCGCTGGCGAGAAAGCCGACTAGATTGGGTGGCATAGACGTTGTCGATGGGGATGAGGAAGAAGTCAATGATGCTGTGAAGGATTTACGCAAGGTACAGGAGATGGCTCTGATCACGGAAATCCCGCAAAACTTGGATCCTTGGACCTCATTGAACATGAGAAGCGTCAAAGGAGGGAAAGTTGTCAAGTAAGGTTCTTTTCTCATTCGTCTTCTGTCCAACTAACCGAAACCTTGCGGCCAGATCCAACAAAGGCGATCCATGGTCAAACCTATGGGAGAGGGAAATGGGCCACTGTGTTGGATTTAACAACGAGTATTCCAATGCGAGCAGCAGGAAAGAGCATCCGCTTCCTTGTTATCCGTTATCCGTCGTTTATGGACACTCGGCTGCGCGTGGGTTAGATGTTAAGCGGTGGACTGTCGGTCTTGACTCGGGTTGTGTAAGGAATCATTTTCATCCTGACTTTCGACATTATTAATCTTTTCTGCAGATATATGGCAGGAAGCTGTCTGCATTGGTTATTGGGGGTCGAAGGAAGAAGAAGCTGCGCAGACTAGACGAGCTGGGCGAAGAGGAGGAGGGGGAAGATCTGGACGTTGGCTTGATCGCTGATACCAAGGGCAAGGATGTGGACGACGCGAAAAAGTCTAACGAAATTGTCATTCCGTTCGGCGACAACGGCACAGCGAGGATCTTTTCTGTGAAGTGTCAGAAACCGAGGTAGCTTGACTATCCTCCTTTCTTCCAGACTTCAAGGGGTTTGCACATATACCACTATCCCAGTACGTTATCATTCTTGTATTTAATGAACTATAGTAGAGCTCTTTACCTGTACATATATTATGATATAAACATTTGTAGAACTGGCTAAGTAGAAGGATAATTACTATTCATTCGAGTATTGTCAAGTGCCCTACTACATTCAGGGTAGTTGCAATGGACTTTCAGCACATAAAATAAAACGTTTGGATCCGGAAACCAGAGTGAATGCTTGGACTCTACAAACTCTTCAAATGAAACCAATGGACGGCTTTTCCGGCACTTCACCGAGAAAATATGCCTCGTATCATCTCCACACGCGCCGGGTGTTTAGCTGGAAGTCCCATGATTGCCTTCGCTAGCTGTGAGAACTCCAGGTCACTTTGCAGCGTAGAGCCCTGCCACCCAGCCACCTCTTTGTGAAATTCTACCCCAGCCGTTCCAATCCGACTGACCTCCTTACAGAGCTTCGGGTCGTAGTCCTCAGCCAATGCTTTGTCACGCGCAATCCCCGCTTCTTCAAACCAGTCGTCAGTGTATGGTATGTCTGGGCTGTAGCCGCTGATCCCGTACCTGTATCTTGGCACGAAGAGGATGAACCAAATCTGCTCCAGAAACTTCATGTAGAAGCGCGGGCCTACTGGAAGACCAATGATTGTATTAGTAGGGCGGTGTTCGGCAAGCCCAAACTCGCTGATGTCGAGAAGGAGCGCGCAAATTTCAGGTGTCATGTAGCCAAAGAATTTGCATTCGTGAAACATCTTTGCAAGGTCGTCGATGGTCGCGGGGAGTGGGCGTGTTTTGACTGACCCCTCGGAGTCCGACCAGTAGGTACCATAGCGTTCGAGGATAAATTTTTTGGATGCTTCGGGAACTTTGGTGACTGGACCAAAGTTTGGTCCAGTCGATGGGAGTGGCGGCCTGAGACATCTCAGACTCGGAAAGGCAACGGAAAGGAGTTTAGGGGACTGCATGTGCGTGACAGTTGTGACTAAACGCGCCCATCCTCCTATTCGGCTGAAAATGCTATGTAACGTTATAAGCAACATCGCCCGCCTAGCTCAATCGGATAGAGCGTCAGACTCTTAAATTAATAGGCGGTGAATCTGAAGGCTGCGAGTTCGACCCTCGCGGTGGGCTACTTCTGTACTTTTTATTGCCTACCGCAATAAAGAATTCATCCAAGTCTTCGAGATTAGAGGACGGACGCGATGTATTTTTATCACCGACGCGAAGGCCACATGTCGACATGACAGGTCATGTGAGCGATTAGACCTTTAACGGCAATATTTCTCATGTCCGACTCGAACTATTCCTCGTAAATCTCCACGTTGCACTCTCATGCCCGACGAGTTTATAAAGAATGAACTTGAGGAGCAGAGACCGTCGACCCCTCCATATTTCCAAACTACTCGTCGGGACGAGTTAATGTATCTCCAGCCCAGGAAGAATACAGTTCTCGTTTCACATGGTCGACCTCCTTGGTGAGTCTCCTTTCGGGCCGTTTGTGTGGACTTTGTGTCCATCCACGACTTTGGTATCGCGATTAACCTCCAAGTGATGCGTCAGGTACGGAGAGGATGGCCAGAGAACGTCGGATGCGTTCGTAATCGGGGTAGCAGGTAAGCTTACTTTCTTCAGCTCTTTATGGGATGTTCAATGGTGCTTGAATAAGGTGGGTCTGCGAGCGGCAAGGTCAAATATTCAAGCTGCTGCGTGCCCTGTAAGGTGCAACGCTCACCCTGATATAGACCCACGTTGCACGGCAGATTGTTCACAAATTGGGGTCCATCCCAACTGTTATTATTCTATCCCAGGTTCTTGACCAAATTGATGTTTGGTTTGCGCTACTCACAAACGGCTCTACATCAGGACAGTTTCTATAAATTCCATAACGAAGAGGAGCTTGCTTTGGCACACGCCAATCTGCTTGACTTCGATCATCCAGAGGCGATTGACATGCCCATGTTTGCAGCAGTATGATCTCACTTATTTAAATCTGAATAAGTCTCTCACAATAGGGATACAGTGCTTAGCAGATTTAAAAGCCTGCAAGCAATCTAATATCCCCGTATACTCATTTGCGGAGCATCAACGACTGGAAGAGAAACGATATCTTTATGGCGCAACTATTATCATTGGTATGTGCCTCCCGTCGCTTTCTATGCGGGGTGATTAATGGGCTATAGCGGAAGGGATTATGGCACTTCATGATTCAGCATTGCGATCATTATATGATCTTAAGGCATGCTGAATTCATATCATTTATCCCGCCATTTATGTGATGCAATTCCAGGTTTTTGTGCAATGCGACTCTGACCTAATGCTTGCACGGCGGATCAAACGCGACGTAAAGGAGCGTGCTCGCAGCGTTGAGGGGATTCTTGATCAGTATACATATATTCGTTATTAAGGCGACTTGATTCTCACTTTCTTTCAATATAGATACCTTCGATACGTGAAGCCCTCGTATGACAACTTTGTCAGGCCTTCTTCAAGCCATGCTGACATAGTACGTTGTCGTATGCCAAGATCACCTTGTACCTCATCCCTATGATTGTAGATAGTTCCTGGGTCGAATAACGAAGTAGCCATCGATCTCATCTGCACGCACATCCGCCAACAGCTACAAGAGCGATCCAACTGCATGCGGCAAAGGATGGCCATCCCACATCTCTACCTACGCTCCAAGTCCGGCACATCTTCGCCAGAAAGCAGGCTAGAAGATTTAAACCTCGCGGTCCTTCCCAAAACGCCACAGCTCGAGGTTTGGTTCCAGATACATGCTTGACATTATCACTCAGTGTTTATAGGGCATATTTACTATCCTACGGTCCAAAGAAACCAGCCGGCAGGACTTCATCTTTTTCGTGGATAGATTATCCACGATTCTTGTTGAAAATGCGTTGCAACATTTGCCGTATCTTCCGAAGACCGTCGTAACTCCTGTGGGCGTGGAATCACACGGAATGAAACTTGATGCAGATGTATGACAACGATTCACTAAGATTCGTGGACTTGATTTTTTAGCTCTCTCTGTAGCTGATTTGCGGGGTCACGATTATGCGATCGTAAGGCGTACTTAATTCATCTCAAAGGACGACGTTAACGGTTGTTTCCTGTCCTTGAAGGGGTGGTGCGCTTGAGCGTGGCTTTAAACGAGTTATCAATGACGTCCCAGTCGGCTCCTTGCTCATCCAATCCGATTCAAAGACCGGAGAACCCATGCTACTGCAAGTCATGCTCCCCGCTTATGTCCGCTTGCGCCATCTCGCGAAAGATACGTGGGTATTCTTGCTTGATGCTCAAGTCCGTCTAATGCCATTGCCTACCTTTCTTTTCATTTTCTGATCCACGTTCACCATAGATCGGGACTGGCGCAGCTGCTTTTATGGCCATTCGAATACTTCTGGATCATGGGGTACAAGAAAACCACATCGTCTTCGTCACTTTTATCGTAGCGCGGGGAGGTGGAATTTCCGTTTTGCGCCGTGCCTTTCCAGAGGTAAAGGTCTTGTGCGGTGCTGTTGACGATCGAGTGCAAGAAGGATGGCTGGAGGGTTATAAAGGGGAAGGAAATCCCGAAGGACAGGGCAGGCAAGTGTGGATCATGCAGCCTGGGATGGGGCAGATTGGTGAGCTTTTCGGTCATAATTTTGGAGATTTTTAACGAGTGCGGTATAGGGGATCGTTACTATCTCTGAATGTTCTTAGGCTCAGCTATCCCCCTCACATGGTCTTAGTACAAGACTGAATTTTCTTTGGGTTTTGGAGCTTTTATTTTGCTTTCATTTGTGGAACTAAGTAATGCACGAGCTTGTGAATCGTGGAAGCGTGAATTGCAGAGGAACGGTATCTCCACAACGCAGGTCCACGATATATAATGTGCTGGTTTTGAGTCTGTAAGTAACCTTCATGTAGAGTTCTCGGTACTTGGGTTTTCGGCCAGGAGACGCATGCTACCATTTTTGATGGCAACCGCAGCTGACGTGGTGAAATTGTCAGGGTTGTTGCAGGGCTACAGTTTCTCAACCTTTCTCTCCATCCTTACACTCTTTTCTTCGTCGGTGACGCTTGCTACCCTCATACCACAATGAAGTCCTTCCTTGCTCCCCTCGCGTTCGTTACGGCCTTGGCCTCCAGCGTTCTCGCTCAAGTTACAGTCAACACTCCGTAACTTCCTCCATTTTTTCTTCATTGGCTGTCTCTCATATCGTCGCTCGTTAGCGTCAGCGTCGTCGTTTGCCAACCTATTCAATTCACATGGACAGGTGGAACCTGTGAGCCTTTCTCGCACCCAACATTGTAAAAAACATTAACTCAAAGTTTAACTTTAGCCCCTTACTTCTTGGTACGTCCTGCTTCTTGTTGTCATCACTGAGCTAACGACTTCTTTTATCATAGAGGCACGTCAGTAGTTGTATCTTTATGCTCTCTTATTGATGGCTCTGCAGCATCCTCCCTGCCAACCAACCCTCTGCCACTGCCCTGATCGACTTTGGCAAGCAAACCGGCAACTCCGTGACATGGGTCGCCAATCTTGGTGTTGGTCAGTCATACGGCGCTTTCTATAAATACAGTTGATGGTCTTACTCTCTTCCCTTCCCAGGAACATCCGTCTTCCTTAACTTGAAAGATTCCAACGGTGTTGTTGGTCAATCCGGCACATTCACCATTTTGACTGGATGTAAGTCCGACCCAACCAAATGTGATTGTATAGACTGATGCATAAACTTCTCATAGCTGACATCAGCTGCGTTGGAAAATCCAGCGCTGCTCCCTCGGCGTGAGCACTCTTACCGTCCCTCATTGTATGAGTCCCATTTGAATGTTTTGTTTTCTAGTACTGGCGCCACCTCATCGGGTGCTGCTGCTGCTACCGCGTCAGGCAACTCTACGAGCACCTCTACAGGGACGAAATCCACGGCCACTACGAAAAGCGCTGCCTCTTCCAAATACCCACAAGTGGGCATTGCGGGCATGGTCGGTGCTGCCGTCCTGGCTCTCTTTGTTTGAACACCGCTTTTTCGATCGTGCCACGCTCCTTAATGTAGATGATTACAAGTATCTAAAGTGGATTTATTACATAGTACATAATTACCGCCAACGTCTTTGATCCTCGACCAAATCGCATCCGCTATGTTGTGAAGCTGACCCCTAAAAGGAAAAGACTACAAGTAGATCGAGTCCTTGCTGAGCACACAGATATAATTCAGCACGTAAACCTCATCCTATTACTAACTCTTCAATCTGAATCAATATTCTACTCACATCCCCTTCGTCGACCACCTATCTCAGCCCCACTTCATCACCTCAGCCTGTTCCTCGGAAAGCCAAAACTGCCAGTGGTTGTCCTCGCCAATAATAATGTTCATTCTGTCGAAACATAAATTCGCGGGGGAAACGTGAAAATAAAGGTACCTTGATGTTCTAAAATGAGAGGCGTGAAATCGTCAGACAGGGTGAGATTTGGGGAAAGCTTTCGCAGTCGCGTTCATAGTTGGCCAAATCTTTGACAAGATCAGAGTTTAACCATGAGATATGATTTCTTCATCGACACACAACGACCAAATTGGCTCGGTGGTGAAGAGGTGGTTGATTCAGCCAGTCGTAATTGCACGCGTCCCGTCACATCACGTCGCGTCTGTGTGACACATAACTTGAAATCTTGTTCCTCTCCATCATGATGAATGTGGATGAGAATCCACGACCAACCAAGCGCCAGCGCACCGACGAATGTCGTAGAGAAATTGACACCCCGACTACGCGTATGAGCCCAGCAGCTCTTTTGCTTGGTCTGCCAGCCTTGCTCGTCCACCCACCAACGCATCCTCAGCATGCTCGATCACTCTTCTTGTCTCTTTTTGCTTTCAGAGCATGTCTTGCGTTACCATCTTTGGACTTTAATGTTGAATGTAGAGCCTGGGCGGGATTGGCCGAAATTGGCTCGAAGGTTGGCTTCTGTGAGCCCGGGATAGAAAGCGAAGTAGAGAAGGCAATAACGAAAGCGGTTAGTAGTTGATGATCCAAGACATAAATTGATCTAACGCGTTTTTTGTAGCTTCTCATTGCCCAAAAGGTATCCCCTATTTTACTCCTAGAAGACATGGTTACATTTTTTCACTAGCATCCATCTTTGCGACTCTATAAGCCCTACCTCACCCTTCTCTCGGCTCAATTGTCAAAGTCCCAACAAAATATCAAATTTGCCCAAAATACCCTTCGACGTCTTCTCTCATCGTTTCTGCTACCTTCAGACCCACCGCATGTCACCTATTCAGCTCATCTTGCTCTTATCGAGAATCTAACGAATACTGCTGTCAACTGGTCTCCTAAAAATGCAACCCTCAAGGCTTTAGGCGCTATCCAAGATCTACACAAGCTGGCCGTGCGGAATCAACATCCGTCTGTTAGCAAGATGGCTTCTGTGCTGCGTCTGCGGACTTTGGTGCATGATGGAGCATGGGACAAGGTTCTGGAGTCGCTGGACCTCGCAGAACAAGAGCTCAGCATGACGGACACTGTGCCACCACTGTCGAAGCAATCTTCCGCTGAAACGGTGCTGATAGTGCACGTCCTGCTCCTTGGAATCATATTCCATATATACACTGGTGATGTGACTAAGGCCCAAACACGGACAAAAATGTTGCATGAAATGCTTGATGGTAACGCATTGGGCGCGTTTGGACGGAGTGGAATCATGGAGGTGAGCTTCTAATTAAGTATGCGTTCTGCTCTTGTTGACTGATACTCAGATAACCTTCCCAAACTCGCAATCCCTCTATATTCAAGCCACGCATCCACGAATCATATATACTCTCGGATTTCTTGTTAGTAGCATTGCAAAACGTGACCCTGTTGGTAGGAAACCAAAGCGAAAAGTGTTTGCAAATGAGGGCCTCCTTGTCGTCGACAACGAGCTAAGGGAGGAGATATCTCGTGCGTCTAACCATATTCTCCGCCATGCCCTCGCTCATAACAGAGCTCGCTCAGTGCCGGTCTGGGCCTCTAAAACGGAAGCACAGGAGATAGAAAAGCGGCTTAGGAAGATCAAAGCTGATTTGTACTGTGAGGTTGTAGGCGTTGCCATCATGCGAAGTGAGTTTGGCGAAGCAGAACGCGTAGGGTCTCTTCCCCTTTTCTGTACGTTCTCTTACCCCAGGTTTTACAGGTTCTAGCTCAGTTGATCGCCCACACACGTACCTATGGGCTTTTTTCGTTCCTTTCAGCTCGAATCACGCTCCATCAAGCCCACCTTGCTCATGCGTTGGGGCAAACCGAACGTGCAGTACAGTGCTATCGAGTATCAGCCTATCTCTCCCGCAAGCGTGACGCTGGGGCCCCAACACCAGCGGCTGATGACGGGGTTGAAGATCGGTGGGTAAACGTTGCTGCAAGAGCTGGTGAATTTTGGGTACGATTTGGGGTCCTTAGACGGGGGAAGATGGGTAGATCTGAGGGCGAGCGGGAGCTGGAGGCGCTGAAGCAGATAGCGGATGAGCTGGAAGAGGAATGTGCAAGATTAGGGGTCACGCTCGGTGCTGTGGGTTTCCTCTTCAAAGCATGTCTATCGACAGAATTCTTGGCTGCCAAGTTGGTCAATGCCCTTTCCAAGTCTTCTATATCTAATTCCTCAATATTTACAGGACCTACCTTCGTCAAGCCTTACATCTAGCGACAAATTCGCAAGATAACCACCTCAGAGCATTGATCCTTGCGCTCATTGCATCACAGTACCATCATACGGCTGCCGACCATGCAACGAAGATGCTTGCTACCGCTGATCAGCTGGCTGCTGGACTTGGGGCGCAGCCCAGACCCACGCAGGCGAGCAAAGGTACATCTGGGACGCCCACCCCCAAAGGCCCTGGTGACGGGGTTGGCAATGCCCAGTTGCGATTGTGGATCGGAGAACAGAGTCTAGGTTCGCATATTTCTATTCCTCCTTATTCTTTCACCTACTCTCATCCACCCGTCGTGTATCTTGATGTTTGTTGTTCCTGCCCCTCGCCCGCAGTTCCCACCTCTCGTCGCTTCTACTCACACTAACTCACTTATATTACAGAACTGATGCGCCGGACAGGCGAAGAAGACGCAGCTCGAAAACAAACAGCACTCAACGCAAAACTGCGGGTTGCTGTCGCAGCCGTGGAAAATAGGCCTATGGACCTTCATCAATAACGTCGTGCTTTATTATTTACTTTTTTTGCATTGCTTGCTCTGTCCATGTAATAGCTTTGTAGTGGCTTGCAATGTAGCCTTGGTCGGAAATCTGCGGGTCACACTGTGACCCCGAATCTTACCGTGACATCACCTCCTGGCCAACCAAGTAACTTGCTGGTAACTTGCCAGATTTTATTCAACGCACGCCATGTTCAAAAGCGCTGTACGTGCAGCCCGTCCCGCCGTCCTGGCCGCTCGGGCGTCACTCAACCCGTCGTCTTCTGCTCTTCGCGCTTTCTCTACAAGTGTCCGTGTTTCTTCCGGACCCCCTCCTCCCCAGCTTTACGGTACGGGAGGAAAGGCTGGTGAAGTCCCCACAGATTTGGAACAGGCCACCGGTCTCGAGCGTCTGCAGCTTCTTGGAGAGTTGGAGGGCATTGATGTCTTCGACGATAGTCCGTTAGACTCTAGCCGTATCGGCACAAAAGCCGACCCCATTCTCGTTCCTTCTTACGTGCGTCATGTTGACGTATTTAACCCTAACAACCATTTATAACATATACAGGACGTCGAACGCATGGTTGGTTGCTCCGGGTCCCCGGCTGACTCGCATGATGTTCTTTGGTTCATGTTACGCAAGGAAAAGATTGCTCGCTGCACAGAGTGCGGTTCAGGTGAGCGTATAATTACGCCGTTACGTGTCTTTCTTCTCAAAGTTTTTATTTTCAAGTATACAAGCTCGATTTCCACGGCGAAGAGCATGCCGATGCTCACCACCACTAGGCTACTATTTGTTGTGCCATAGATTTGCAAAGCAAGCAAAAAGTATCTTTTGTCGATTGACTGAGTTCTGACACGGCCGACATATGCATACCGTTGCCCTAAATTCAAGACGGCCGTGCCTTTAACCGAATGCGTTTTCTCGCTAATTTCGTTAACTCTTTTTCAACTGAAGCTTTTGGGAGAAACCACTGTCACCGCAATGCTATGATCTAGCTGGCTGGCTATCATCAGGCAAGGAGAGAGGTGGGCAAACACAACGATTTCCACGTATTGTAGATTACCCAACGTGTCGAGGCTGTTGCCTTTGTTGTACGTCGTCTTGCGTAAGGCGCAAGCGTCGTTTTGCGCAAACCCACATATCTGCTTATTTTGTTTATCTGACCCGGTTATTTTTCAGAATCATCAGAGCCGGATTTCTGTCCGCCCGTCTCCTCATCCGTGAGAGGGAGAATCACAAGGGGTCCAGCCTATGAGAGTTGGGTATCTATGCACTTTAAGTTGGTCTGATAGTATTAGCTTTCACTGTTGACTTCATGACAACAGAATCTCGATCAATCAACGATGCAGTCTGGGAGTGCTTTGTTCCACTCCCAACTAATTACTTCTGTTGATCTTTCTGCCTCATTGTTGTTTGGAAGAACCGACAGGATTGGGATCATTCAAACGATCTATCACCTAGGACAACGAATGTTGATCGACATCAGGCCAAAGCCATGCTTTGCTTGAATCGTTCAAAATCACCACACAACCCAACTGATTACAATGTCATCTCATGACAACATGCTCCCCAACAACTCTACGCGAGCTTTCGGAACATCCGTTTGGAATTATGATCCCGTTAAGCTTCTTTACTAGGGACTCATATCATCAACGGATGCAATAGGGTGGCGCTTGTCCCTCATTGTTGAGAGAGCAACGTCGGGGGCCGCCAACAGCAACCGCACCTATAAGAACCCGAGGACCACCATGTCTTCCGACCCATCTTTTTGTGTTTCCCTGGTTCAGAGAACCTCAAGTTTTTTTGTTGTGGCAGCGTCCTTTTTTCCTCTTTCTTTACGACCAGGCGTCTTTCCAAATTTTTATTCTCTCGCTGCCTCACAGTCTTTTCTTGTCAGGCAACCTACGCAGAATGTTAAACAAGTCGAGCTTCAGGTACATTGCTCTAGCTATCCTCGCAACGCAGGTTATCGGTCGGGAGTTTTTGCTAGAAAGGGACAATCGGCCTGTCTATCTTTATCCTCGACGATTTGGCCAGGAACAACCTGCGGTCCTTCAGAAACTCAGAGACGCGTGCCCTGGTCAGGTTTGCGGTACCTTGGCAGGTCAAGCTGTTTCACCTCTGCTGGCTGCGCAGGGGGAGTGCACGCAGCAAGATATGGCGGACGCGATCATAGGTACTTTTTCTCCTCCTATTCAAGGGGGTCTGCCGGCTATAATTCAAATGCAAAATTGTAGACGCAAGCAAGCAATTTGATGCTGCTACTCAGGCCAACATGGTGGCCATTGCCGTCGAGTACCGTCAAGTGGAGAAAAACACCCCTCCGGTTAGTCATAGCTTTCTTGACTTACGACTCGGTTTCTAGAATTGAAAGTACTTTGAAGGACTTTACGACGAACCCACCTTCGTTACGGAATTCCGTCTTTTGCCAGAAAGCACCAAAGAATGCACAGCTCAATGGCTTAGTACAAGCACAGGATCCCGCCAACGACCCGAATCTCTTTTTTGACCCTGCTACACAGGCCACCGTCAAGAAAGGTGCTCAGCCCAACACCTTGCCATTTGGTGGTGCCGCCATGGCGCAGTGCGTCGCTCTAATAAAAAATCATGTCGCTCTCAACTGAAACTGTCCTCAGACCTACATTAACGTGTAACGACGTCCCCGTTACCTCAACAGTAACAGTCGTCGTTTCCTCGGTCACCACTCCCACTCCCACAGCCGTCGCTGGAGCCAATTTCGGAAGTTGCTCTATCCCCCAAATTGAATTTGGCGTGGGTTTCGACGGACGAAAAGAAACGAGCTTCCAACCCACTAACAAAAGTTTGCTTCCTCTGCTTCACGATGTTGCAAGTTTATTGACCTTTCTGACTAAGCTTCGTTCAACCATGGATCAGCTCAGAACATCGGCATCATCACACGTACGCCCGCCCTATCTTCCTATGCATTGTTTCCAATTCGAGCTGAATTTTCCCTAAGAATTTGTATGCGATACGTTGACCAACTCTTGCAAAGCCAATCAAGCTGCCAAGGACACATGCAAAACAGCTCAGACTGCTGCTGCTGCCGCCGCGGTTGGGACTGGCGCTCAAGCCGACGCCTTCAACTCACTGTTTGGAGTCCAAACTGTACGTCTGCACCCGAAGCGTTTGTTGGCTCACCTGACCTCGTGTGCAGCAATTCGTCAACGTTGCTGCAGTCGACAATCAAGGCAATATAATTGCTGGAACAGGAAACTCCGCTGCAAGCCCCACTGCTGCTGCTCCAGCCGACTTCGGAAGCTGCTCTGTTCCTCAGATTGAATTCGGCGTGGGTTTCGATGGACGGAGAGAGACGAGCTTCCAACCCGTCGACAAACGTACGCCCTTTTTCTCCATATTCCTCACCTTCGTTGACCCTTCTCAAGAATCATACAACCACGGATCAGCTCAGAATATTGGAATAATCACACGTCAGTATCATCCCCTTCAATTGAGTCTGCTCCGCTCATTTCATCCTCAGAGTTCATTTGTGATACATTGACCAATTCTTGCAAAGCCAATCAACCTGCAAAAGACATCTGTGCGAAAGCGCAAACTGCTGCGAGCACTGCTGCTGCAAAGACCGGCGCCCAAGCTGATGCCTTCAACGCAGTGTTTGGGATTAAGACCGTAAGTCACTCATCCAGCTTGTGACCTGTGTTAGTCCGCCTGACCCCCATGTCTAGAACTTCACCAACGTTTCTGCTGTTGACGACCAAGGAAATGTAATAGCTGGAACAGGAAACCCCGCTGCCAGCCCCACTGCTGCTGCACCGGCGGACTTCGGAAGCTGCACGGTACCTCAAATTGAATTTGGAGTAGGTTTCGATGGACGTAAAGAAACCAGCTTCCAACCTACGGACAAACGTATGTCCGTTTGCTGCTTTTCACGACGCTTATTAACCCTTGTCTTTAGAATCGTTCAATCACGGGTCAGCTCAGAATATTGGAATCATTACACGTCAGTATAAGTATAACCGCTTCTGTTTATTTTGCCCCGCTGATTTCATCCTTAGAGTTCATCTGTGACACATTGACCAACTCGTGCAAGGCCAACCAATCTGCCAAGGACATCTGTGCGAAAGCGCAGACTGCTGCGACTGCTGCTGCAGCGAAGACTGGTGCTCAAGCCGATGCATTTAATTTGGTATTCGGTATCAAGAGCGTGAGTTTCGTGTTTGAGTGCACTGTGGCCGTGGTTTGACTAGATCGTACATCTAGCAATTCGCCTCCGTTCCTGGCGTTGACGACCAAGGAAGAGTTATAGCGGGAACCGGGCAGTCTGCGTGAAGGACATGACTTTCCATGTTTTCGAGTGCCAGCCGAAACGATTGTTAATGTGTTGTATTCCCTAAGTGCCGGGCTGTGTGGGGGGATGATCGCACGGGCGTGCCCTCTCCAGCGCAAGGGATTGTCATCGGGAGTTGTGTATGGGGTCTTAGGTACAAAGTTGTAAGGTAGTATGACATGGGTACACTCAAATTTGACCAAAAAGAAATTCCACTGTATTCCCTACTCCTTCACTGACAAAGCGATAATATGCACAGGATCACATACAACGGATCTAGAGAAAGGAGCACATATAAGTATTGTTTTATTATAGGCTTATTGCTGGAATGGTTGTGCGATGAAGTTTGTAAATCTCTTTGAAAAAATGATACGGTAAGGCTAGTGACCTCATATGCATTAACCGGGAGTCGAACCCGGAGCTAGTTCACAGTATTGTCAGGTTAATCCTGCTACACCATCAATGCACTTCAGTATCAATTCCATCAATGAACCATTCTCAAATTGCATCCAGAAAGGTGACAGCATGACGTCACTTGGTTTTTAAAGCAAGGTCACGTCATGTCCCTCTAAAATAACACCAGGCCAAGTCTTCGCGCTGACTTAGCATAGTAGATAAGTCAATAAATTAATATATTAGTATTCTCATGAGCGCGCCCTCGTTCCAACCTCGTACCGCTTGCCAGACAACGACACCCCTCAACAGACGGACGACTTCAGTATCGATCCAACGCTTTTACGGAGTCTGCCCGTCAAAAGTCGGCGTCTCTACGTCGCCACAGCGGTTCAAGGGGCATCAGTGCTCTTTGAACGTGTTCCACCATCATTCTTTCTTCCCAGCCCCACTTTTGCCGTTGAGATAGCCTGTCAGTGGACTGGCCATAACCTCGAAAGGTCAAGGTAGGAAGCTTCATTGTACCCTGTCACATTGTTTAATGAGGGCTTACATCTCATTCTGATCAGGCCAGGTTCCAAGCGAGAAGAACACACAAAAAACTCTAGTAAGCACTACGATGATTCTACCATTCGGGTACTGATTCTTCTCTTCTTTAACTTCTTTACTTTTCACAGATACTCTTTGTATGTTTCTGCTCTAAAGAATCAAGGCCGTGAGCAGAAACTCAAGATCGGTGGAAAGAGGGGTGAGCTCGTTGAGCAGCCTGAGAGGCGTGACTGCCGAAACCCAGGTAAGTCTGCCTTTCGCTTTTATCGTTTTGTTTCGCATGGAAGCTGACCCTTTCTCTTTCTATAAGCAAGGGCCGCCACCTTCTCCAAATTACCTCTAACCGGCAACCCACTCAACAATCAAACCTCATTCCAGAATGGGGATGGAGAATATGTCGTAGGCGGCCGCAGCGGCAATACCACGATCGGTGCATGGGGTGACACCACCTCCAACAACGGAAGCGGCGGGACAGCAATGGCAGCGGAAGCTTAGCCGACAATGGTGGACGAAGATGGGTTCTTGGCCGTTCCGCATCGGAAGCGTGGTGGGAAGGCAAGAGGAGGGAGGGGGCAGAGGGAGGAAAGTAGTGGTTAGCGCGGGGTGAACGTGGTGGGAATGGGGGCATAGGACAGAAGAGCGTGCTTGGGAGGATGAGGGGGTTATCTCTCAATGGTGATAAGGAGAGCGCGTGGGCAGTGAGAATGGGCGGGCTGGGAAGTGGGTGAAGTGAGGTGTTTCGGTATTGACCATGGAAGACCGTCAACACGCCAACATGTCGACATCAACAATGACTTCCCTTGCACCAAGTCTTTCCATCCCTCTCCTCTTCTCTTGTATTTGGTCTTTCCCGAACATCTTCCCTGCTTCTCCACCTTCTTTCCGATGAAGCCGACGATGGCCCACATGCATTTCCACCCTGACGCTCTCTTCCCTCTTGTATGCAACATTTCAAAGCAAACTCAAAGCACCAGGGAGCGGCGCAGCCGAGAAAAAAAAAAAAGGGTTTTTCTATGTTACACATGCGAGTTGTAAGATATATGAGAGGGGGTGGCCGTAGCGGTTGAAGCGTTGGGGGGAGGAGGCGTGGTCACGGACACCCATTTTATATAGGTTCAAGTTGCACCGTTGCAATGGCAAATGCCAATAAATTCGTGAACATAAGTACCATCATAGAAATTCGGAAATGATGAACATGCGCCGTTACTCAAGTTGACTATGACATTCAAATGCTGAGAAGAATGGCCATGTTCAACACACGCACAAAAAAAGCCATCCAAAATACAAAGACAGGAACGGAAATTCAGAGAAAATAAAATTTGCATGCTACCAACATACAACTTAATTTATTTACAAGGTCAAAGGGAGGGGGAGCTATGAGCAGCCGCAGCGGAAAGGCTATGAGCACGAAAACACTCAGGGTCAAGAACAAGTGTTGGGTGGGGGTGAGATTTCAGGACAAGTCGAGTCTCCCGGGAGGTTGCTCCTGAAGCAATTTCTGTTAAATAGAGCCCGAGAACGTAGAAATCGAGCAAGAACTTACATGTTAACCACAATTTCTGGTAAAGGACCTTATCTCTCTACAGAACCAAACACTGAAATTGAACGGTTGGGCGCCAGGTTTCGCAAACTCGGGAGGTTGTTTCTGAGGCAATTCCCATCAAGTAGAGCCTAAGAACGTAAAAATCGAGCAAGAACTTACTTGCGAGCCTCAATTTCTGGTAAGAGACCTTATTGCTCTGCAGAACCGAACACCGACTTTGAATGATGAGGCGATATGTTTCGCAAACTCGGGAGGTTGTTCCTAAAGAAATTTAGGTCAGGTAGAGCTCAAGAACATAAAAATCAAGTAAGGACTTACCTGTGAACCTCAATTTCTGGGGTAAGAGACCTTGATGCTCTGCAGAACCAAACACCGACTTTAAACGGTTAGGCGTTATATTTTGAAAACTCGGGAGGTTATTCCTGAAGCAGTTTCGGTCAATTAGAGTCTAAGAACGTAGAAATTGAGTGAGAACTTACCTGTAAGCCCCAATTTCTGATAATAGACCTTATTTCGCCGCAAAACCAAACACCGACTTTGAACGGTTAGGCGCTATGTTTCGAGAACTCAGGAGGCTCTTCCTATAGTAATTTCTGTCAAGTAGAATTCAAGAACGTAAAAATCGAGTAAGAACTTACCTGTGAGCCTCAATTTCTGGCAATAGACCTTATTTCCCACAGAACCGCACGCCGACTTTGAACGGTTGGGTGCCATATTCCCAAAACTTGAGAGGTGGTTCCTGAAGCAATTCCGGTCAAGTAAAGCCCAAGGGTGTTAAATACGAGTAAGAATTTACCTTTCTAGCTCAATTTCCGCTTATGTATGGGCATCCTTTCACCACAAAACCGAATGCCAAAATTGAACAGATAGGCATTCCATTTCGTAGACTCGGGGGGCACTTCTTGTAGTATTCAGTGTCAAGTAAAGCTCAAGATCATAAGATTTGAGCCAGAACTCATGGAGTAAATCCGTTTTTTGTAGGTCTTCCAGGATGGACTTGTCAAACCTTGATGCTGGAAATAGCTTGTGCCACACGTAAACAGCGTCAGATTCCAGAACAAGTCGACTCTCCCACCCGCCAAAAAGTGTGATCCAAACTGTGATTTGGCAGGTCCGTTTTGTGACTTGTCCTGCGAAAAACTGTGATTTGGCGTGGGACGCCCTGCGAAAAGTGTGATTCGCAGGACAAGTGTTGGCAGCTTGCGCCCTCAACCCCTCCCCAGACATATCACGTGACTTACCACTTCGATCCTTGAACGCCATCTTTTTAGTACTCCGTCTCGCTCAGACCACGATATGATCATGGTTGGCATAATATTACGGTATTCCAATAAATAAAAATGTAATTTAGGCAGAATTTTCTTTTTTTTTGTGTACACATAGTCATCTAGAGAGAGAATATACTACAGTTACATTCACGATCTTAGGCATTATATCGCTATCAGCTCAAATATGTATACATGTCCTTATGGCCTAGGTGGTCGAGCTCTGTATTGTGGGAACTGCAATTGCTCAAGGTGTGTGGTTCGACTCCCGTAGTAAGATTATTTTTTGCATTTGGTTTTATGGCTCAAAAAGTCCGTAACCTGCGTTCCGACAATCATTTTTTCAATGCCAAGTGGGTTAGTTTCTGATAAGTTTGCTGCCATTATTTATGAAAGTTCGAGCCAAATCAGGATAACCGTGAAGCCATTTTTTTCATATGTCCAATAAATAGGTTGTGTTCTGTTTATTTTCTCCCCTCAATATATAAGATATGATAATGTCACGTGATGTGTCCGGTGAGGGGTTGAGGTGCGCAAGCTAGCGTTGGCGCAGGCGGCTGTGATTTGGGTCCATAGCAGTTCCATAGCCTCCATCTTTGTCTACTCTTTGGTGATGTCGTCGTCCGACTTGTACATGGTAGAAGATCAGTCGCAACTTGAAAGCCACGAGCCTTACCATCGCGCCGAATTTGAGCAGAATGCACGCGTACCAGGTGCACCTGTTGAGAAAGTGGGTCAAGATTTGAAACTGGGCGTGAACGTGATCCTATTGAGCCCCATAGGTCAACCCTCTTGGGAGCCAGGTTACTTTGCTCTCCGCTGTAATGCTGAACCTTGGCCAAATTACGGGGTATGGGTTTAAATGTCCTTACAACCCCGTCACCTTGCTCAGATTCGTTTAGGTCAGGTATATATGCAGTCCCCGGAGTAATTCTGAATTCTGTTGGGTCAATTGGAATGCTTCTTCTCTACTGGATCATTGCTCCCCTCTTCGCTTTTGGTATGCGCGGTTGCAGGCGGTTGCCTTGAGCCGTCAATAATAAATTTCTAATACTTGGAATACTAGCGGCTCTCGCGCTTTACAGTGAACTGGCTAGCATGTTCCCCAATAGATCGGGTGCAGAGGTCGTCTACCTGGAGCAAACATACCCCCGACCCCGATTCCTGGTATCAACCGCATTTGCAACCACCACAATTTTATTGTCGTACGTACTTTGTAGCTCGTTAGTGATATCCCAACCTTTCGACGTGTGCTGTACAGGTTCAGCGCCTCAAACGCCATTGTCTTTGCGCAATATTTTCTTACTGCTTTCGAAGTACCCATAACGCCATCTCGACAAACATCAGTGGCTTTGGCCGTAGTGTTCATTACGGTTGGAAGTAAGCGATTGAAGAGGGATCTTTTGGAAACAGTCAACGGAATATTTCCACAGGCGTGGCACTTTCGACCAAATGGTCCCTGCGAGCTGTGAATGCCCTCACAACCATCAAAGTCGCATCGTTGGCTTTGTGGGTCGTTTCTTCTCCTCGAGGCTTCCATCTAACCAACCCACAGTATCGTCGCTACCGGTATTGCTGTCCTTTGCAGTCTCACTCGGGTTCGAGACCCTTTTGCGAACTTTCAGGACCTGTTCAGTGGAACCTCGACCAATGCAAACGCCTTGGCAACCGCTTTGGTACAATCGCTGTTAACTTTTGAGAGTCGAGCCTGATATTTATCTATCAAGGTCAAGACCAATCACTCCTTCATTGGCTGGCAAAACGCTTTCAACGTCCTTGGCGAAGTTAGAAGTCGCGACCCTGTCAGAACCGTGCGGAAAGCAAGCTTTATCTCCTTAATGGTAGCGACTGTCCTGTTCTTTTTCATCAATGTAGCATATATTGCTGCAGTACCTAGGGAGGATATTCGGCAGTCAGGCCAATTAATCGCAGCTCTCTTTTTCCGCCGTGTTTTTGGCGCGACTTTTGGCTCCAAAGTCTTTCCGCTTATGGTTGCGTGTAGTTGTTTTGGAAATATTGTGAGGAGTTCCTTTGTCGCCCTTGAAAGTCTCCCTTGCTTATCATTGCTTAGATCGCAGTGGTAAGCCCTCCGTATTTATCTTCGGTTCAAAGCGATTAACAAATGCGCATTTAAAGACCGTTGGACAGGTATGAAAAATTTTCTGTATAGTACGAAAGTTTTTCCATGGAGCACATTGAAGGCTCGAATTATCCGTGAGGTTGCCAGACAAGGATTGCTTCCCTTTCCGAGCTTTTTCTCGTCAACCAAGCCGTTCGGGACGCCCTTCGGGCCAGTTGCTCTCAAAGGCGGTTTGACTGTGATAGTAATCCTTCTTGTGCCAGCCAAAGATGCCTTTAACTTTGCCTTGGACTTGGCTTCGTATCCCCACCTCGTAAGCGACCTTCCTCATCTAAGACCTTCGCCACTCATACTTATCGCATCGCTTTGCCAAGGTATTCCAGGCTGCGATGTCAGCTGGCGTCTGGCTTTTGCGCCACAGACGAGCTATCGCCAATGTACCGCCTTCACCTCTACAAGCCTGGAATGGGGCCATCATCGCCTACCTGATTTCATGCATACTTCTTCTCGTTTTACCGTGGTACGTCTATTTCATTTGTTTCATCCACATCCCACACTCTGACCTCGCTGCGCAGGGTCCCACCAGAGCCTGGCCATGCAGACGTGTCCTTTTGGTATGCCACGTAAGTCGATAGTTCTGTACGTGTTGAGGAAGGTGTTGACGCCCACTGCAGTTATTGCGTGGCTGGTATCGGTCTACTGCTGGTCGGTATTCCTCTTGGCTGAGTCCCTCAAGACTTATTTTCTCGTCTGTCAGTGTTGCGGTCTCTACTACTGGATCTGGATCAAGGTATTACCCCAGCTTGGAGGGTATGAGATCGTTGAGGAAATAGATGAACTGGCAGATGGAGCGCGAAATACACGACTTGTCCGTCGTTACAGGCACACGGCAGAGAATGAGCATGAACCTCTGCTCGGTAGATGACCTTGAACTGATTGATATACAAGCCTGGATACATATGTACATCTATTGCAAAGTAGAATATGATAGACTAGCCCTGAAATGTACTTACCCAATACTGTTACATAAATGCTATGATGAGATGATAGTCCGACAAAAACAAGGAGTGGCGAATATATAAGCGATGTATAAGGAGACCAACTTCTAAGCAGCGGGCGTCAATCCAGCTTTGACTCTGGCTTCTAATCTTTCAGTTTCCCATCGTGCAAGCTCCCCTTTGAGGCTCTCAACACGGACTTCGTTGACAGGATGCCCAGCGCCCATGATGCGCCTTCCCAGCGTCATCGAACGACTAACAGATGTGTCAACACGGTTGGCGTTTGCACATTCTTGAATTTCTTGACTTGACCGGCTCGTCCAGAACTTTACGGCATCCCGAGCATCAAAACCAGCGTGAGCAAGGAGTCTAAGGAGGACGCATCATTCAGAGAGTGAAATAATAATAACTTTAAAACGGGTCGCTTACCTTGCCGAGACGACGTCGGCCTCTATTTCCTGCTTTACACTTGTGCAGTATTCGCCCACCTTGACTAACTCCCCAGACCCAACCTTACCAAGCTGTGCCACGGCGTCATTGACAAAGGGGCCGAACATCATCGTGATGGGGAAGATAAATACTCTAATGACGTCGGCCGCGATCGATAATGTACCCGGAACAATGACAGTTGCGGACGAGAGCGTTTCCAAGTGATGGGACAGAACAAGATGCGACAATTCATGCGCAAGCAAGATGGCCAACTCGGTCGTCTGTTCTGACGTGGGTGAAGGCTGCCGTTGATCAGCGGACCTTCCCAGAAATAGATTCGCCCACCAAGATTTCGGTGGTGGGGTGGTATACTCCAGTGGCATCTTTTCAAATATCTCATCCAAGAAGCCAGAGTACACCACAATCCCGCCACCTCCGTCTGGTCCGAAACCGTACGAGAATGCGTTTGATGCTCCGGGATTTTCAATGAGGAGGAGGGAGTAGGGTGGACCTGCGATGGTATGAACGGAATTAGGTATTGGGTCTTTGTTTTTTTGACACATTTTGTCGCAGAGCCAACGCAGATACTCTGAAGCCCTTGGCCGTGGCCGGAGGGGGAATTTCGCTGGTGGAGGGAGTGGCTTCTCGTCTGGACCGACGTCCAGAGATATTTCTGGTTCATGTGAAAGGACGGGTATGGTGGCTTCCAGCTTGCGGAGGGTGTCGTTGACCCAGGCGTAGCGCCAGTCACTTGGCGGGATGACTACTGGAGGCCCGTCTTGTGCGAGTATCTCTCCGACAGCGGCGTACCAGCCTGTCCCAGCCAGCTGAGCCGCCATTTCGTCCTCTTCTTCAGGTGAAAGCAGGATCATCCGCCATCTATTATGTTTGTCAGACAAATGAAGGAAAATATGAATAGGGTTCGAAACAGACCTCCCAGTGAGCGGTGTCCTCTCTAAACTCGCCACAATGGTTGCCCAGAAGAGTGTGAAAGGGATAAAAAGAAGAATTTGGAGGAGCTTGTTGCTGATTCGTATCCTTTTGAGGTGTTTCTCCTTTTTCTCCGGAGACGTCGGGATACCATGAATTGCGGCATACTTTATCACTCGATGAGATTTACGGTTTCCTAACCATAATATGGGAAGAAATGTGAGTGCGATGCGACTAGCCATCTGCGTAAACCCGAAGGCGGTTGATGCCTATCAAAAGATAAATAACCACGAAACTCATGTATGGAGTGAGCGGTGCGTACCTTGAGCATTGAGGCTAGCAATGGGATGAGCGGCAAGGCCTCTACTCTGGTAGTGCAATGAAATGGTCGTTTTGCGGGCGCCGACAAGGAAAATATTGATAGTACAGCATCGCTCCGTATTCTTGGACGTAATTGGAATGATTTAAGTTTGTTGGCGCTGGATGTCCAAGGCTGCGAGCGAGCGAGAAGAGATAAGGGACGTGTACGAGGACCCAGCGGTCGTAGAAGAATGGAGCTAGAGGCGCTGCGGATTAACGGTCGTCGCAACATCGTACATTGTCAAATGGCATGATAGAGAGAGTTTGGAAACAAAGTGGTTTGAGGCGGCTCCGTCAACTACGGCCCTGATGCACAACTGATGCCGATCTTTCTTTAAAACAGTAAAAACATGACTCTGTCGAATGTTGTACACGCTAAGTATATAGTATATCGAAAAAAATCCAGATGAAATGTTTTCTTTAAGATGAGATGAATGTCGCTTCCGTGTACAGAGTGCCGTCAACCTCAACGCCTGACGAAAGGCCAGGGGCCAATCCATCAGGCCCTTTGATAGAAAGTTTCGTCGGGTTCAGCCACTGGGGAAGACATTGATAGACGTTTGGGAAAGAAAAGAAAAGCTCCGTACCTGGTACATGAAGGGCTTGGTTCCAGCAACGTAGCTCACTGCCAACTTGATGACAGAAGGAATTTCGCCCAAGATATCCACCTTCTCGAGCAAACCATTGGGGTGCTCGAGACTCCCTACGTCTACCTCGAGCTTGGCTTCAACAGTCCCTTTTGCATCAGAGATAACTGACGGCGCCTTCCATTCCAGCAGGAGTTGTGATGGTTTCGCATATGACGTATCCGCATCGTGGACGGAATTGAGATGCGTCGTTCGTGAGATCACGCCCGACGAGGGAGTCTCATTTGGCCACGTCGTCTCAGCAGAGATAGCGACGAGCTTATTGCCAACCACCAACGATCCAATGTTAACCTTAACAGGCCCAGACCCCGCTCCTTTCTTCCCATGGGTATTCAGTGTAGTGAACTCCATCTGAATGGCCGAAACGCCTTCGAGCTGATTGCTTTGGAAAAAATTGAAATTCCACGCGGATGCAACCAGATTCGGGCGCATGCCTTGGATGGCATGCACGAACATTCCGGAGCCCTTGATAGCCTCAGCGATGCCGTTCTGGATGATGTGACCAGAGGCGATAAAGCGGGGCCAGAACCGATGAATGACATATCCTTCTGCCTTTGCAGGGTCATGGCCAAAGTATGAGTAACCCCCTTGAGGACCAGCACCGACTTTGTAGCCAGGGACGCTGGCGGGGCGGGAGACTTCAATGGCGACTTGGAGGTCGACTCCGAGGTTTGCGTTGATAGTGTATGATTCCGGGTGCTCTGATCCAGGCTTGGAATTCAAGATGACGGAGAATTCGTCCGCCTTTGAGGACCGCTTATCGTGTCCAGGTGGGGGTGTGACAAAGTTGTTCACGTTGAGTGATTTCCAGACGGTTTTACCTGTCTTGGGATTGTGCCATTTGCAAGTAAATTGGATAGTGGGAAACCACACGCTGGGTTACGGGTGTGAGCGGATGAAAAGAGTGAATGGAGATCGATGGGACCTACCCAACTGATGAATGAATAATTTGGCAGTTGAGGAACTGACCATCCTCCGTCACCGTGTAGAACGTCTGTGTCTCGGTGACGAATCCTCCTCCACACAACCATTCGGTGTCCTTTGGCTCAAGCTCGCCGAAGAGTGACCCCTCGGATAGGTTGGTCGTCACTGAGTGGAAATTAGGGGCCTTAGGGTCGACTGGAGCTGATGTTCTAAGGTGGTCGATGATTATCAGCTGTGGACTATGTATGATCATCAATGACGGGTACTCACGAAAATATAGATGAGAACATGGTGGTTGGCAAGAGGAGGGATGATTGAAAGGAGATTCTGGCATAGATGGGTTTCTCGGCACCGGCACCTTTAGATGAAACCCAACGTATGTAATTACAACAAAAACTATGAAATACCCTCATGACCCTCGTCTGTCCCTCCTTCTGTGCTCCGTGCTCGTTTTTTGGGACGCTCAACGTATTCGCTTTGCCAAGTACTACTCAGATTCACTTGGGACTCATACACGCTTTCATTCACAGGCCAAACACTGTTCTCATTCTCCGTCTAGGGTAAACCATTAGTCACGTAAAACGCCTCGTGTGCACCAAACATACCACAGAACAATTCGACGGCGCGTCGGCATCTGCATCATATGCCCAGGAAAAGTCCTCGTTGTCATCTGCTTCTGGTAGTGTCGTAATGCCCTCATGTGATTGAGAAGGGCCAACTACGGAAAGGATCCTTTCAAATTTCATTGTGCCGTTCTGTAATGCGTCCAAGAGCAGCTTGTTCTGTGTTACTTTTAATGTCGAGGGATTTTGAACGGGGACGCTGGTTGGCCACCCAGCCAAGCGAACGCCATAGACGTCTAGCCTTTCGTGGTTTGTCCACTTCATCTCTGCGTTCCGTATACCGCTAGCTGTCCTGTAAAGCATTCAAGTTTGATATTCGTAGCGAGGCAAGTTATCTACCTGAGCGCTTTCCGCACATGATCGTATAGTTCTGCTTTGAGCGATCGAGCGGGGGGCGCTTTCGAAGTTGAGGCTTGAGGAAGAGGCGGAGGCGGAGGGTATTGATCTTGCGTATCTCCAGAGTTGAAAGTAGTGTGGCTCTGACAATAGAGCTTGAATGACTTTGCGCCGCTCTCGCCTCCCCCTCTTAAACCCCTCCAAAACTCGCGACCAGAAACTGATCCACCAAGGAAGCCGGCGTCTGCAGGGTCGTGAGGGTCTACAGCGAGAAGAAACGATTGCACTCCAGACGTTTCGGCTAACGATTCCAGAATAAGAGACGCGTCGCAGAGGATGGAACGTACTAAGATGAACATTAGCGTAAAAAAACGGTGAAAGAGGCGATGGTAATACCTCTTGTACACTTGTCGGGCAACGTTGACGAGGCTGAAAGTTGGGGCTGGAAGAGATATTTAGCGTGCCATTCTGCAATGGATCGTCTTGTCTGATGAGAGCCGTTAGAAAGGGCATTTTACCAGCAACGGTCTCAATTTAGACCTCTTCATACGGACGCAACTCTCGATCAGCAAAGGCCCTAATGTCTGCAAGGCATTTGTCCATAAATGTGTTTAAGCGCTCCAAAAACAAGCCATCCCTCGATTGCTGGTCGTGCGCCTCAAATTCGAACATGGCTTAACTGTGGTCAAAAGTAGTTGAAAGCACAAAACGATGGTTGTTGTTGAGAAACTGCAAAGACTCGGACACGTGACTAGATTTTTCTCAATCTTCGCTCTCATGGGACGCACGAAACCAAAGAAAAAAGCGCACTCAAAAGCTACAGATCCACCGACCCAACATGCGACGCCCTCAAACGCGCCTTCAATAACGTCTTTGATTGAAAAGGCACAGTCATTGATTGTGCAATGTGACTACGACCTTGCCCTGCGTTTTATACATCGCATCCTGGAGCAAGCACCTAGCAATGCAGAGGCGAAAGAGATGCTCGGTGTAGCATTACTAGAAACGGGGGAGGTTGAAGCTGCGAAAGAGGTGTGTATATGTTCTCTCAATTGCGTGCCTGGATTTGACGATTTTATCAATGCAGGCGTTCCAATCATTATTGTCCCCCGATCCCAAGTCGGTGCCTCCCCCTTCGGCGCATCTGTATTTAGCGCAGTTGAGCGATGACGATCCTCGATCAGCGTTGCAGCATTACGGAGCGGCCGTTACTATTCTTATGGGACAACTCAAAGGAAAGGATCGTGCGTTGGATGATGCTGGCAGGAACGACGAAGTTGAAATCAAGAGCAATATTGTCAGAGCCCTTGTCGGTCAAGTCGAGATTTGGATGGACCCATCTTACGATCTTTGGTACGCGTCCAGATTTTTTAATGCCCCAGACAGCGTCTGATTTTGGCTCAGCTTTGAACCTGAAGCAGAGAAGACTTGCGAGGATCTCCTAACGTTTGCTCTGCAGACAGATCCTAATAACCCAGAAGCACTTCAAGCACTTGCATCGGTACGAATGTCACAACAGCGGCCTGATGATGCCAAGCAATGTCTTGAACAAGCATGGACGGCGTGGAAGGACCTTGAAGCAGGTAGGTCGCCAGGTTACTGTTCTAAGTACCTTATCAAATATGGTGTAGACGATCCAAAGCTGCCACCGATACCAAACCGCCTGGCTCTCGTTCGACTCTTCCTCGAGTTGGCGCTATATACCCCTGCATTGCTCGTTCTTCATGGAATCATGTCCTCTGACGACCAAGACGTTGAGGCATGGTACCTTGAAGGTTGGTGTTTCTTCCTCATGTCAGAACAAGCACAAGAGAGTGGAGGAACGTTGGACGAACTGACATGGCAAGAGCTTGCGAAAGACTCACGAGACTGTCTGGAAACCTGTCAAGTGGTGAGTGATTTTTTTTTCGACACGACGTGATACTTACATGTTTTGAAGCTGCACCGAAACCAAGAGCATCCCGACCAACCATTGCTGGAGCATGTCAAAGAACTAATAACGAAGTTGGACGCTCTAGGTATTGCTTCCTCGCCATTGGAAGACGGAAATGATGAGGAAGGAGGCGAATGGGAGAGTATAGATGGAAGTGAGGATGAGGATGGTGATGTAGAGATGGAATAGACATTGTCATAATCTGTCAAAAGTATATAGTTGTAGTAATTTTGAAAGCTTGGCAAGGGCGCATCAAATTCATGGGCGCCTATTCCTGGATGAGTTGTTTTTGTTTTTCCATTTTTCAACACAACGTCGTCCACGATACCCATACCCCGGACATGGCTAAATTACGACGCGACACCCATGCAGACCAATATTTCCCTCCGCCTAACAATTCCAGGTCTCTTCGTGTCGTGGCCTCGGGCACCTTGTTTCTGACACACACCCTCTCCGTCCCATGTCACCCTACGCCTTCAACTGTAGTTCGAGCACATTCTGTGCAAAAGACCCGAGGTGGCTCCGCGAATACTGTAGGTCTTTCTTGGGCACAACCGCTTTGTCGTCGTTGAACCTTCCGTTTGCAAAAGGTACTCTCGCTCCTGGCCCAATTTCCGAATGTCGAGGCTGTCCTAGTCGCACCATTAGGCGGAAATGATGAAGGAAAAATGGTTCTGAAGGATTTGGAAAATGAAGGCGTAATGACGCGGTACTGCAAGATTTGGGACAATGCTGGGGTCCCGAGCGCTTGGGTACTGCATTCTGGTATGTTGCGTGACATTGAATCCTTGAATTACATCCTTATTGAACGCACGGAAAGCGGAGGGTGATACAAGGACGGTCGTGAACCACAACCCTCTACCAGATATCACGCACGAGGATTTTGTGTCTCTGCTGGGGCCGCTTCTCGCTCCAGAAAACTATCCACCAATAGAACCAACAAATAGCCCGAATATACCAAGCTATCCTTCAACCCCTCCTTCAGGTTCAACACCTCGAGCATCTCAATCTGGACCGCGTCCTCCAATCCTCTTTAATCCAAAAAGCCCAGCTCCGTTCGACTGGCTCCACTTCGAAGGTCGGTCAGTGAAAACCACGTTAAGTAATATGACTGGCTTGGATGGGTTAGCGCGAGAACGCAAGTGGCGAAGCCATTGTGTTTTTAGCGTCGATGTGGGTCGCAAAGGAAGACAAGGCGTCGAAGCGGTGTGAATCTTTGCTTTGAATTATACTTTGAACAGAGGGAGAGCTGATCCACGTGCATACATAGCTAATACCCCATGCGGACGTGCTTTTTCTGAATAAGCACTATGCTCAGGCTCACTCTCCCCATTACGCCACGACGCCAAGAGCGTTTCTGCTCTCCCTGGTCTCCATCGCGCCTCCTCATGCCCTTCTTGTCGCCCATTGGGGTTCTGAGGGTTCAGCTGTCTTATCTCTGCCAACGAAAGAGTACTTCCAAAGCTCTGGTTGGGTTGAAGAGAAGCCGCTGAAGATTAATGGTGCTACTGGTACTCAACAACACCGAAATCAACCCTCTGGAACCGTCACAGAACTACGATCCGTAAGGAGTGGTAGCGATTTCTGGGCTGGGGGACCACGAAGTCGGACACCGTCGTCCAGCGCTTTCACAGCGGGGGACAGCCACTATTTGTCAGACGGTGGGAACGACAGTGGGATTGGGCACTCTGATAAATCGTATCGGAGGGCTCCGGCGCATTCGCGTGGGGGGCAAGGGCATAATTCGAGTGGTCAGTATACCACGGAAGACGATGACAACGACTCACAGGGGACTGAGACGCCTGGAGGGGATAATGATCTGGATAATGAAGTTGTTGATGAGGTTGGGTCGCAGGACGCGTTTATTGCGGGAATGATTTTTGCGCTTAGTAGGAGGATATGTCCTGGGTCTCCTTATACCCCTTCTTGGTCCGGGGAAGACCCAGGAACTTCGTCAGAGTCTGAACGTGGTCGATGGCGGTTAGATGAATGTTTACGGTTCGTTGCTTCACTGCAGTACTCAACATTGCTGATGGACGATTTAGATTTGCGACGGAGTTGGCTGGTCGGAAAGCTAGGCGACGGAACTGGGCTGGATTGGCTGCTGAAATGGTTCAGGCAGGCTGGCTTGATTCCTGAGGTTCACGAAACGATAACGTCTTATTATGATTGGAATACTTATATCTTTTAATTCACGCGATCTTGCTTTCCAGTTGCATCAAGGCTCTCTGAATTTTTTCTTCCCAATCAACAGTTGGCTAACAGAACCAACACACGTGATAGATGAACTGAACAACTTGACACACACAATAAGATAACTGTTGCGTAGTGTGCAGAGAGAAGGTGACCAAGAAATTTGTCAATACAAATAACTTGGTTGTGCATAGACCCTGTCCGAACTCAAGGAGCGCAAACAAGGTCTGAGCGTCCAAAAAAAAGGCTCAATTGTGCTTGCCAAGCCCAACTGGCTGTACCAACCCGAGTGTAAGCTCATGACGGCGGGTTGGCGAGGCAAGGATGAGCCAGACGGTCATCCCAATTGAGCGTCACTCGGACCAGGGGTCTGTTCTAGAATTTAAGATACAAGAGTTTTGAAGATAGATAGTAGGGGTTAAGTCAAACAATCAATTGCACAGATGGGTGGGAGTAAGATACAGAATATGCTAAAGTTACATGGGCACTGAGTCAAAGGGTGGCGCTATCAAGTAAAGAGGAAGGGATTTTGTGAGAGATACGAAATTCTTCAAAAATAGAAGCAAGGAGATCAAGATGTGCTTTGTTGTAAGCTTTTGAGGTGGACATGGGCAAGATTTCGTCCATACGGCGCCAGTAGAGCAAAAACGCGAGGGAGGTCCAACCCCCGGTAGCGGCGACGATTTCAGGAGGCACACCCGCCAGCAAGAGCTCAACAGCCCCGCCGATACGGAAGCTGTGTCCCAGGACATGGGCGAGCATGGCGGAAGACCAAATTTTGGTGACGAAGTTCAGGAATTCGTGCTTGAGCAGATTTTTGGGTTTGCCCGACGATGATGTGTAAGCAAAAAGGGTCAAGGAGGATGGGACAGAGGAGTTGACATCAAGGTGATTCTTGAGGGCAGAAACAGGGCACAAGGGATCGCCGACATGGCGGGCAGTGAGGATGACGGTGGCGCCCAGTTCTTTTGTTGTTTTAGTACATGGGATGTCAAAGCTCGCAGAGCGAGCGCCATCACGTTGAACACGAAATAAGATTTTCGTAGAACGAAGTACATGATATTTGGGGTCGAGTGCCCCAGCAGTAGTGAGGGTAGTTTCCCCGACAGCGGCATGGAAGGGGTTGGAAAGATCCAGAGCACGGCGTAAACACGAAAGGTGCTCAATGGAGACAGGAGCACGAAGGGCACGCTTGTGTTTCGTGCCTTCTTTGTTAGCCGAGATGCGGGCCAAATGCACCCAGCCGTCGTCGCCATGCCACGGGGCATGGTTCATAATATGCCAGCTGCGCAGGCCAGCCAACCACGAACGGATGGTATTGCCGGAATAGAGGCCTTTGTATTCCCCAATGAAGGCACATAGTAAGACGTAGTCGGCAGGCATGCGAGCCTCCTCTGAGATACCCCACTTGTCACAAAACTGGGTGAAGCGGAGCGGGCCTGTGGCATATGTTGATTTTGTGTTTGGAGCCAACGCTCCTCGAACAGCCATCATAGCAGATTCAATGAGAGGGGGGGGAAACCTGTGTGCGATATCGCGTTGATGACGGGAACCAAAAGGTGTACGCCAAGAAAAAATGCGGTCAGCTGCAAGGACGTGGGGGCAAAGTTCGTTGTTAGCAATGGTTCGACCCACTTGGGGTTTACGAGCGCACGTGACGCGTGAAGGGGATGGGAGGTGTTGGACAGATCCGGTTCACAGCAGGGTGTGAAGGTAGGGTTGGGATGTTGGTGAAAAGAAAGGGAGTCAGAGATAGCAACAGGGGAAGAAGGACGCTGGAAAGGATGGAAAGAATTTCGAGGACGCGTGGGGTGCGGTGAGAAAGAGTTGTGAGATTTCTTCTCACCCACGGACCTCTCGACGACACTGGTCGACGAAGTGAGTTTGCGGTTGAGACTAAACATGAAGAAAGCAGTGGGATAACTCCTCAGGGAGCTTAAAAGACGGGAAGATCTGCTTTCCAGCCACCCCTGGTTCTCCGCGCGAGATGGGGTCAGCTGGATTGGCAATAGATTCAATATAGACAATTTCTGGAGATATAGAGAGGTCGGAGAGGACGAGGTAAGTACGACGGAGAGAGAGGTTGATATGGGAGTTAGGGCTACGCCCCTTCTCCAACGCACCAATAGTGCCCTGGTTGTCAGAGTGGATAAGTAATCGGTAATGTTGCAAACCCATCTGTTCCAGGAAGTAAGTCAGAAGCTCGATTGCAAGAGTCTCGAGCCAGCAAATGTCCCTGCCAGGGACTTTCCAGGTAGGAGAAAGTTGGAAAGAAGCCCAATGATCTCCAATGATAATGCCAATGCCCCAGGATGTGGAAACATCAACATACAAGCCCAGATCTTGAAGAGGACCCCGGGCACACAAAACACGAGAGACACCCCCTACCTCAAGTGTCTGGAGCCACCAGGAGAGGTCTGTCATCATAGAGTGGGGAGGATGCCTTGTTATAAGTTCGTCATTGTGGAAGGAAGACGCGAAATTGGAGAGGGAGGGTAAGCGGGAGCGGCCGTCCATGTACACGAATGCAACGTGGCAAAGGGAGCCATGGATCTTTTTGACATCGAGGAGATGGCAAGCACAACTGTGGAAGTCGTTGAGGAAACGACGGACGCGTTCGTGGAACTTCAGCCGCTTCTCCTCAGGCAGGCTGACACGCTTTTCGGGGATGTCCCAAAGGAACCCAATGAAGGTAGTAACGAAGAGGAAGTGGTCATCCCCTTTTTCCTCATGCCAAGGGACACCTAAAGGGTGAATGCGACGCAGCATTTCTGAACGGTCATAGTCATAGGAGAATTCACCGTCATGGAAAGAACCCGTCTCAGAGGGAACACGAAAGACTTTGAGATCGTCTTCGTATTTGGGGACGGGGAAGACGCCCTCTGCTCTCCAGATGTCAATGACGGCATTGGCGATCATGCCAGCATTGCTGCTAGCACATGCAGCACCAAAAGGGTGGGCGTGATCGAGGAAAAATTGGCCAGAAACGCCCTGGACAACAAGCCAGGGTTTGTGAGAAGGCAAGACAGGGCAAGTGCGATGGAATTTAGCAATATCCAAAGTACAAGCCTGAGTACCTGGGGGAGCCAGGGCAATCTACAGTAACGCAAGTGAGAAAGAGTCCAGAAAAGGGAAACGAAGCAGAAGCAGAGCAGGAAAGGTGCAATGAGGCACACATAGTAGGAGGCAAAGAAGCGCCAAAAGGACAAGAGTCCAAGAAGTGCGAGGCGGACGCATGATACGCTCGGCTGCATAAAAAGGCGCAAGATGCGCAAGAAAAACATGGACAGAAGTCTGAGATAACACATTGAGAATGCAAAAATCTCAAAGCCGCATGCAGCAGCAAAGAAGAAGACACCCCACGCACAAAACACAAAGGGGTGTGTAAAGGGGCATAGAGAAAATGTGGGAAGAAACTGAAGGAGGAAAAACTCACGATTTCAGCCACCTTTGAGGCCAAATCAAAACGCGTCGGGAAATCTTCTTTCTGGATATGCGAGTTGACTGAAGGGTATGACTTTGAGGCCTTGGACAAATGCCTGCAGATCCTAATCTTGTCAGGCGTGCCAGATTGCTGGGGCTGGACGTCCACAACAAAAGGAGAGGAAAAGAAAGGGCCACGGAGGATGAGTTCCGCCTCCTCACGAGAGAAGGGGCCTGACATCCTACCAGCAAGGAGTTCCTTTTGCAGGTAGTCTTGTATATCCTGCAAGTAAGGGTAGGTGGAAGGATTATTAGGGAGAATGACAGTTTCGGCCAAAGCAGGCATGCATCCAAGGGGAAAACCATGCCTCAGGTTGTCAGAGAGGAGGGGGTAAGCAGAGGAGAGGCCATGCTTGAGGAGAAGGGAGTCAAAGGCATCGGGATTGTAAGGATGGACGACACATTCAAAGATAGAATGGTGATGGGCCACAGAAAGGGGAAGGGGGGCGCGAGAGACGACAGAAGACGAAAAATTGGTGTAAGAAAGAGAGGGGGGGAGGCGACAGAAAGGAAATCCTCAAGCAGATTTGGTGCGGCAGGTCCAGGAGAGTGCGTAATGCCCTTTGCTGCCACAGAAGGAACACAAGTGGAGACGGTCGTCTTTATGGAGAGAGGCACACTGGGAAATGGCGTCTGGGCCCCGGATGTTCCAGTTGATGCAAAGGATGTGGTTATCAGGAGTGGCGAGGCCAAAGCCCGGGTTGCATTTCGCCCATACAACCTTTCCGTCGGCAAATTTGGTGGGGGCGGCGGGTTTGAGATGGAAAAAGACGGTGTGCCCCTCTTGTGCGCAGATGAGGCAGACGGCAGTAGAGGAAGACTTGCTGCTGCCTGACTGAAAGGGCTGGGAGGAGGTTAGTGCAGGCCCCCGTGGCAAGGCCCTCTGAGGAAAGGAACCATTAGCCCGATAAGGCAGACCCTGAGGCTGCAGGGCAGTTAGTAGGAATCACCCAGCTACACTGAGAGCCCCGACAATACAAACAGGCCATAGTTGATGGGGCCTGCTGATGGGCCGGTGAGGGCCAATAACCCTGTGTTGATGAATTGGCTGATGTGATCCCAGTATCAAGGTGAAGAAGGGTCAGCCAGCTACATAGATTTATCATAAACCGATCAGGAGGAAGCTGTGCTGGGAAGTCAAGTCCCTGTATTTGTGTATCGGCTGATAGCTAACCAATGCAAGGTCGGCTGACAGTTTTTTGGCTGATGAAAGATAGCTAAGCTATGCAAGGCCGGCTGACAGTTTTAAACATTGCTGGGTAGGTGATCGGCTGAGGGGGCAGCTAAGCCATGCAAGATTGGCTGACAGTTCTGAACATTGCTGGGTAGGTGATCGGCCGAGGGGGCAGCTAAGCCATGCAAGGTCAGCTGACAGTTTGAACAATGCTGGGTAGGTGATCGGCCGAGGGCCATCACTTCTGATTAGCAGCTAGGCTATGCAAGGTCGGCTGATATTTTGACCGTGGCCTGGGTTGGTGGTCGGCCGAGGGCCCTCGACTCTGGTTACCAGGGCCAGCTGGTCAGATGTAGATATCACAGAGTCGGCCGTGGACAAAAATGTATGAACATGGTCAGCCGAGGCTTCACCGAGGCCGGCTTCTCAGTTGGGCCTTTAAGTTAGCAGCTGAGCAGAGGCAGACCGGGCAGAACTTACCTCCATAGTTCAAATTTTCAACTTGATCCATAGTAAATATAAAAAACAAGAGCTGTGATCACTGCAAGTGACTTCTGGGATTCGAACCCAGGGCATACATACATGACGTACACCTCCCAGCGTAACCACTAAGCCAAGCCAATGTTGGAAGACAATGTCGGCCAGTATCTTTTACCTGCCTGCAATTTGAACCCAGGCATCCAAGCTCGGCACTTGGTAAGTAACCGTTCTCGGCATACGACAACACATTGGTGAAGTACTTTGGCTGGTGCCGAGGCCGGGTGGAAAATAACCGAGCAGACAAGTGAATTAAATTGGCAAAAGTGCCCGGGCTGCGTCTTAAATTGGTGAAGTACTTTAAGTGGTGCTGAGGCCGAGTGGAAAATAACCGAGCAGACAAGTGAATTAATTCAGCAAAAGTGCCCAGGCTGTGTCTCGGATAATAGAGCCGATTTAATATGAAATTGTTGAAGTACTTTGGTTGGTGCCAAGGCCAGGTGGAATATAACTGAGCAGACAAGTGAATTAAATCAGTAAGAGTGGCCGGGCTGCATCTCAGATAATAGAGCTGATTTAATATTAAATTGGTGAAGTACTTTGGCTGGTGCCGAGGCTGGGTGAAAAATAACCGTGCAGACAAGTGAATTAAATCGGTAAAAGTGCCCGGGCTGCGTCTCAGGTAATAGAGCCGATTTAATAGTAAATTGTTGAAGTACTTTAGCTGGTGCCGAGGCCAGGTAAAAAATAACCGAGCAGACAAGTGAATTAAATTGGTAAGTACTTTGGCTGGGTGGAAAACAACCAAGCAGACAAGTGAATTAAATTGGCAGAAGTGCCCAAGCTGCGTCTCGGATAATAGAGCCAATTTAATATTAAATTGGTGAAGTACTTTGGCTGGTGCTGAGACCGGGTGGAAAATAACCGAGCAGACAAGTGAATTAAATCGGTAACAATGCCTGGGCTGCATCTCGGATAATAGAGCCGATTTAATATTAAATTGTTGAAAGTACTGTAACTGGTGCCGAGGCCGGGTAAAATATAACTGAGCAGACAAATTAATTAAATCGGTAACATTGCCCAGGCTGTGTCTCGCATAATAGAACCTGTTCAATATCAAATTATTGAAGTACTTTGGCTGGGTGGAAAACAACCGAGCAGACAAGTGAATTAAATCAGTAAAAGCGCCCAGGCTGCATGTCGGATAATAGAGCCGATTTGATATTAAATTGGTGAAGTACTTTGGCTGGTGCCGAGGCCAGGTGAAGAATAACCAAGCAGACAAGTGAATTAAATCGTTAAAAGTGCCCAGGCTGCACATCGGATAATAGAGCCAATTTAATATTGAATTGTTGAGGTACCTTGGCTGGTGCCGAGGCTGGGTGTAAAATAACCAAGTAGACAGGTGAATTAAATTGGTAAAAGTGCCTGGGCTGCACATCGGGTGACAGATATTAAATTGTTGTACTTTGGCTGGTCCGAGGCCGCGTAAAAAATAACATAGCAGAGAAGTGAATTGAATCGGGCATGGGTTGCATCTCGGATAATAGAGTCAATCTAACATTAAATTGTTGAAGTACCTTAGCTGGTGCCATGTCTCGGTGCGAAGTCACCAGTCAAAATGCCCAGGCTGCTGCTTGTGATTAGATATCAAATTGCTATGCCATGTCTGGATGCAAAATAACCAAGAAAATGGGTGAATTGAATCGGTAAAAATAACTGAGCTGCATCTCGGGTGATACAGCCGATTTAGTATTGATTTGTTGCAGTCCTTTAGCTGGTGCCATGGCTGGGTGCAAACTGACTAAGCAGACAAGTGAATTAAATTTGTAGAAATGCCCGGGTTGCACATCGGATAATAGAACCAATTTGATATTCAATTGGTGAAGTCCTTCAGCTAATGCCATGTCCGGCTGCAAAGTTGCAAGTGAATGGATTCTCCCGCCATCCCACCATCCCACCATCCTATCATCCCGCCATCCCGCCATCCCGCCATCCTACCATCCTGCCATCCCGCCATCCCGCCATCCTGCCATCCCGCCATCCCATCATCCTACCATCCTTCCATCCTTCCATCCTTCCATCCTTCCATCCTTCCATCCTTCCATCCTGCCCTCCTGTCATCAGCATTATATCTTGACCATTACTGGGCCACTTCTCTCCAAAAACCCTGCTAATTATATCTTGATGTAGTCTATGACATACTCAAAACAAGAACGTATAGTAGTGTAGTTGACATGCATCTCCCTCAATGTTCCCCATGGTATGTATACCTTTACTGTAGTCTCCCCAAAGCAGAAAGAATACAGTGTATATTATATATGCTTAATTTGTGGTAGCTCAGAATAGCCATTTGGGGTTCTGAGTATCTGTATTGCACAAAATGCCCAGAAGACATATAAATCCCATGGGAGTTCCAGAGGAATATGTTCAATTATTATTTGCAAGACATGAAGATATAAGGTTCTAATTGGAGAACTTACCTGGTAAATGGTGCATGGAGAGGAGGGAGGAATACATTGTATCCATTCGTTACATCACCACAGTTTCACCAATGAGAGTCAAAAGTGGGTTGGAGGTAGGGATGGGATAGCTAGAAAGAAGTTTAAAAGGAATTACAGAGATTGACAAGACAAGATAATGATTTCAGAAGATTATATATGGAGCAGGACAATGGTACGTGGATAGTCACTAACATTCTAGCCATATCTCTGTATCCACCAAAACACGTATTCAAAACATCCTGCCTTCCTTACCTGATCAATACTCTTTGAACAACCTACTAGCTACCCCAGCCTTAAGTGAACCCCACACCATATATAATAAACACCACCAACATATGATTAGGAACTTGTTTGGAGAGAAATAGTCCAGTAACAGTGGAAATACTATACTCATGACTGGTGGGCAGAATGGGGGCGGGATTACACCTATTGGAGAAACTAGTGCCTGATTTAGTAATTGTTGGTCAACAATGATGGCATTGAGAGGGGGCACCAGGCGGATGGTGTGAAAGTTATAACTAACTTGTCTCTTTGGCATTGGTGTATGAATGGCTCCGAGCTCGGGGAACAACTCTCATGAGTTGTGTTATCTTGTCTGCTCGGTAATATTACACCCAGACTGAAATGATACGGATGCAACCCAGGCATGTTCAGTGATATACTTCACTTGTAGGCTCAGTAGTGGTCCACTTGAACAAAGCATGGTTGAAGTACTTCCGGGCATTTTTACCAATTGAATCCACTCAGTTGTGGCTTTGCAGCCGGGCATGGGGGTGGCTGAAGGACTTTAATATTTAATCACTAGCATTACCCGGGGTGAGGCCTGGGCATTTTTGCTAATCTGGTTCACTTGTCTGCTTGGTGATTATGCATCTGGACATGGCAGCAGCTGAAATACTTGGACAGTTTAATATGAAATCGGTTCTGTCATCCAAGATGCAGCCCGGGCATTTTTACCGATTTAATGCACTTGTCTGCTCCATGATTTTGCACCCAGACCAACTAAGGTAATTCAACAATTTAATATGAAATTACCAGCATCACCTGACATGCAGCCCAAGCGTTTTTACCAATTTGGTTTATTTGTCTGCTCTGTGATCTCGCATCTGGACACGGCACCAGTTAAAGTACTTCACCAATTTAATATTAAATCGGCTCTATTACCCGAGACGCAGTCCGGGCACTTTTACCAATGTAATTGACTTGTCTGCTCGGTTATTTTCCACCCAGCCTCGGCACCAGCCAAAGTACTTCACCAATTTAATATGAATCGGCTCTATA
>NW_001889882.1:1251114-1252116 GCF_000143565.1 Laccaria bicolor S238N-H82
ATCTGATCTGAATGGAAGGTTAACCAACATCAAAGATAGGATAGTGGCTTAGTGTGGAAAACAGCCATGGACCTGACATCAAACACAACTATTCATAAGTGGCAGAATGTCAACTCATCCCAATCCTTCAATCATATCCCCAATGACCTATATATATATAGTTAACCACACTACATACTATATGTCAGAAAAGTGGACACAATTAACTTTTGTAATGAAAAAAGCGGACACACTACAAACCATTGTAGTCTGAAAAGGCAGATACAATTAACTTTTGTAATGAAAAAAGCGGACACTACAAACCATTGTAGTCTCAAAAAGTGGACACTATTAACTTTTATAATGAACAAAGCGGACTCTACAAACCATTGTAGTCTGAAAAAGCAGACACTACTAACTTTTGTAGTCTCAAAAAGCGGACACTACAAACCATTGTAGTCTGAAAAAACAGACACTACTAATTTTTGTAGTCTCAAAAAGCGGCAGACACTACTAATTTTTGTAGTCTTTGTCTGACCTTTGTGGTCTATGTCCAACTTTTGTAGTCTTTTTTGTAGTCTATTAGTAAACTTTGTAGGCTATAAATTACTTTTGTAGTCTGTCAGTGTCAATTACCCTTTTAGGGCATGTACCTTCCTTTTTGGGAGAAATTTCCCACGATACAATAGTTGTAGCCCCTTCTCTTAGCTTTTTAAATCTGTTGAAATCATGTTGTTTAGTGTTCTTTTCATGAAGAAAAATGCAAAAAACAAAAAAAAACACAGCGCTTTTGAAAACCTTTTACCTTATATCTCCACAATGGAAGCACTTTAGGACATAATTCCAACTGATTCTGGAAGCTATGGTAAAGAGCTACAACTTTTGTTTTTTTACCATTTTTGGAAATTTGTCATGTGACCACCCTCCCAATGACCCATTGGATGGACTGTAATAGCTATTTCATTGCTATCATGGAATATAATGAAAAATCATAATGATATCCCTGGGGGCAGATATGAAATT
>NW_001889882.1:1252166-1253678 GCF_000143565.1 Laccaria bicolor S238N-H82
GAATTGTAGCAGTAGCATGAGTGGTTGACTCAGAATGGAGTGAACAAGGTGCCAGCAAAGCAAGATGATGGTGGTTCAAGTTCAAAAGGGAAAGTTTACTATTATTTACCAGAAGCTTTGAAGTACCCAGGAAGTTTAGGGCATGTCCACATTCCTTATTTGGGAACTTTTTCCCACAGTACATGAATTATAGCCCCATGTCATACATTTCTAAATGTACTGAAATCATATGACCAGGATGATTTCTTATTGAGAAAAATATATAAAAACATGAATAAATAGGTGTCTTTGCATATATCTCAGGAAAGAAAATAGCTAGTCACATTTTGTGACCACATTGAGAAATATAACAGCATGCTCTATAAAACTGTCCCTAATTTCCTTTTCAGGTCAATTTTCCCACGGTACCAGAAACACTGCCTCTCACTTAGCTTTATTAACAAGAATTGTAGCCCCTTTGCTTAGCTTTACAAATATATATAAATAATGTCACACAGATCATTCCTTATTGAGAAAAACACAAAATACTGAAAAAATTGGACACTTTTTGAAAATAGTCATGTATTTTGACCAATATCTGCATAAGAAAGAAGGCTAGTCAGATGATATAATCACATTTCTGATATTTAATGTTGCTACACTATTGGAGAGGCTGTATTCAGGGTCCAGGATACACTTCCAAATATGGGAATCTGCCCAAATATAGCTAAATTATTGTGTACAAGTTTCTTCACTTTCCAGCTGTTTTCTCTGAGTTGTTTTCTTTTCTGTCTATATTTAGATATGGACCCTGAACACAGCCCCTTCAATATCATGACAACAGCAAATATCATTCCGATTTTTCTTCCCTTTTTTGGCATATTTTGTAATCATGTTATACAATCTATCTGGCTTTGTTCTATTTTTAGAGATGGACCCTGAACCCTGAACACAGCCCATTCATGATCATGGCAATGGTGAATACCATGCTTATTTTTCACTTATTTTGCACTGCTTCTCAACCTATCTGTTTCCATTTTTCAGACAGCTTTCTATATTTGGATATGGACCCTGAACCCTGAACACAGCCTCTCCAACTTACTAAGCAATATTCTGATTTTCTACACATTTTTGGCCAATTTATTTGCCATTTTTCCTGATTTTATGGCTGCTTCTCTCCTTAAGAGAAAAGGTTCCCGCGGTGATGAAAGGTAAATCAATGAATCAATGAAAAATTTGTCTAAGTCCTCAGTTGATAAAGAATGAGTCTTACTCGTAAACTCGTAAGGACTCATAAAAAGAACGAAAATGCAAACTCACCTAGCTCCATGAGACCTTGACCGTTTCGTAAACGGTTTTGGGGAGCGTCTTCACTGAGCGTGGGGGTATCCGAACGAGCCCTCGACCACAGAAAACGAAGCAGATTGAGGTCCTGGGGAGTTGTGAGCATAAGGGCAAAAGAGCGAAAATGGAAACTGACCTAGCTCCACGAGACCTCAACCGTTTCGTAAACGGTTTTGGGGAGCATCTTCA
>NW_001889882.1:1253728-1282543 GCF_000143565.1 Laccaria bicolor S238N-H82
CAATTCATTTGTCTGCTCGGTTATATTTCACCCGGCCTCGGCACCAGTTAAAGTACTTCAACAATTTAATATTAAATCGGCTCTATTACCCGAGACGCAGCCCAGGCATTGTTACCGATTTAATTCACTTGTCTGCTCGGTTATTTTCCACCCGGCCTCGGCACCAGCCAAAGTACTTCACCAATTTAATATTAAATTGGCTCTATTATCTAAGACGCGGCCCGGGCACTTTTGCTGAATTAATTCACTTGTCTGCTCGGCTGTTTTCCACCCAGCCCGAGTACTTATCAATTTAATTCACTTGCCTGCTCGGTTATTTTCCACCCGGCCTCGGCACCAGCCAAAGTACTTCAACAATTTAATATTAAATCGGCTCTATTACCCGAGATGCAGCCCGGGCACTTTTACCAATTTAATTCACTTGTCTGCTCGGTTATTTTTCACCCGGCCTCGGCACCAGCCAAAGTACTTCACCAATTTAATATTAAATCGGCTCTATTACCCAAGATGCAGCCCGGGCACTTTTACCGATTTAATTCACTTGTCTGCTCGGTTATTTTCCACCCAGCCTCGGCACCAGCCAAAGTACTTCACCAATTTAATATCAAATCAGCTCTATTATCCAAGATGCAGCCCAGGCACTTTTACCGATTTAATTCACTTGTCTGCTCGGTTATTTTCCACCCGGCCTCGGCACCAGCCAAAGTACTTCACCAATTTAATATTAAATCGGCTCTATTACCCAAGATGTAGCCTGGGCACTTTTACCGATTTAATTCACTTGTCTGCTCGGTTATTTTTCACCCGGCCTTGGCACCAGCCAAAGTACTTCAACAATTTAATAGTAAATCGGCTCTATTATCCGAGACTCAGCCCGGGCACTTTTACTGATTTAATTCACTTATCTGCTCGGTTATTTTCCACTCGGCCTTGGCACCAGCCAAAGTACTTCACCAATTTAATATTGGATCGGCTCTATTATCCGAGACATAACCCGGGCACTTTTACTGATTTAATTCACTTGTCTGCTCGGTTATTTTCCACCCAGCCTCGGCACAAGCCAAAGTACTTCAACAATTTAATATTAAACATGTTCTATTATGCGAGATGCAGCCTGGGCAATGTTATTGATTTAATTCACTTGTCTGCTTGGTTGTTTTCCCAGCCCTTTGAAAGTACTTCAACAATTTAATATCACCCGATGTGCAGCCCAGGCATTTTTACCAATTTCATTCACTTGTTTGCTCGATTATTTTGCATCCGGACATGGCACCAGCCAACGTACTTCAACAGTTTGGGATTTAAATGCCTGCATCACCCGATGTGCACCTTTACTGATGTAATTCATGTCTGCTTGGTGTAATTTCACCCGGACATGGTGCCAGCTCACACATCCTTTCCCTGAAAAATGCACTGGCCCAGACACAATGATTTAATATGGAATCGGCTCAATCACTCAAGGTGAAACCCGGGTATTTGTACTATTTCCTACTTGTCGGCTCCATTATTTTGCATCTGAACATGTTTGATTGGCTGTTTCCATGCATTTATACAGATTCAATGACCTTGTCTGCTCAGTAACTTTGCACCAGAATACAGGACCAGCTAATGTACTCACTGGCCTGATGCAAACATAAAACCAGAGGGTGATTTTGAATGCAGGACATGGCAAAGAACACTGGGGGGTTGGTACAACATATGAACAAGTAAACTTAGTTAGGCCATGTGTTAGCCAGGCTGGCTATCATCATGGGACAGATGGCAACATAAATTGTTTAATTGGAGACAAGCCAAAGAATGGTAGGGAGTGTGGTGCCGACTGGGCCAGGCCATATCCAGGCTGGAGATGGCAACAGATGGGGGCCGGCCTCATCTCTGCTCGGGGCTCACAATGAGATTCATGACCTCGGGTATGTAAACTGACTTTGCCGAGCCAGGGTGCAGCAAGTGGGCTGATCCATATTGTGAGGAATCAAAAGCTATTCAGCTGACCCACAATCCAAGGCAATTTCAGCAGGGTCAATTCATCATTAGGCTGGTCGGCCGGCACACAGAACCACTCCTCAAGAAGATATGGGTGGCCGAGCCAGCTTTGATGGGGTCAACATATACATCGGCTCATCAGCAGGCACCATCAACCATGGCCTGTTTGTATGGTCAGGGGGCTCAGTGTTGTTGGGGTAAGGTCACTAATACTTGTGGAGGCTGCCCAGTCGCCGCCTGGGAAGAATTCAGCACGTCGTGGAATTCTTTGCGCAGCTTGTGGGTCTCTTCAGTAAGGCCCAATGCCCTGTCGTAATCTGTGGCGCTAAACTTGAGATGACGGCTGCGGTGGTCTTGGCGGAACTCAAGTTCCATAACCTTCCGCGCATCATATAACTCATCCCTCTTGTTCAGCATATTAAAAAAATTAAAGTGTTTTTCAAACCAAGTGGCATGTTCGCCTTCACTCCCAGACTTGTCCCTCGAGATCTGGAAGTTCCACATATTAGCAGCAGCCTTGGACCACTGGCTGCAGGTAAGAGTCAATTCCTTCCCAAAACGATTAGAAAGCTTGTCTATATTTAGAATATAAATCCCTTTGGTTTCTCCAGGTGCGGGATTAGATTTGACAGTGGGAAGGGTTGACACCTCATCAACAAGGGACCGTAAATTCTGAGTAAGGAAGAAAGGAAGGGGAACTGCAACACAATGCTCAGTGTCATACAAAGACTGTGGGAATTCAATAGGAATGGGCTCCCCAACAACCCTCTCAACATGGTTGGAGCCGTCCATACAACGCCTTTTGGAGGCTCTTGCGTCCTCTGCAATGGTGTCATCATCCTTCCTTTTCTTTCAAATCTTCATCCACAAGGTGCCTCGCAAGACTATTGTAAACAAAATCATGAACGGAAGCAAAAAAGGAAGGGACCCTTAATCGGGCCAGATCCTCGGGATCAATGGTGATCAATGAAGCAACTTCTGATCCCGGTTGAGGGTGGGCGGCTGGGTCTAGAGCGTTATTCAACGTCTTGGCAGATCTGGCATCATTCTCGGCCTCGATCGTTTTGTTCCGCTGGAGAATATTGGTGAGAGAAAGATTCTTCAAGAGCTGGATAATAGCTGGGGAGGTGTGGGTGCGCGGAATGCGAGGCTGCACGCTGTCGGTTGTACCACGGGACTGAACATTGTCGGTGGAAACGGCAGGAGCAGTAGGGGCGGTAGAAGAGGTACCAGTAGGAGGAGTAGGGATGTCAGCCATCAGGAGAAGATCCAAAGTCAAAAAATATTGTGATATGACCGACGGATGATTTCTTAGTGTCAGAACCAGAGAAAGCGATGGGAGACGCACTCCCAAAACATAGATGTCTATTAGTATCTACAGGTGACTGAGACGTCTGGTTCTGACGCAGACATTATCTTATCCTAAGATGAGTTTTGCACTCGTGCCTCGAGCTTACTCATCACGGAACTTGACAACTAGGCTCGTGACCAGCCTGTATATGATGTATGCATGTATCACGCCTGGTTACGTGACCAGGTTACGTCACGTGAGCACTGGCAACCCTTTTGGCGTGCGCCGTCACCTCCGTCACGCGGCTGGTAACCTCTCTCCAGCGATTCGCGTTCACGGAGTCCTCGATAGCGTAGATAGCATCACACGAATGAATCCGTTTTTTCCGCTCTCTCCCCGTTCCCCTCTGGTCCCTGTCCCCCTCCTCCTCTTTGGGATCAACGGTCTGCTCTCGCCCTCAGGCATCCCTGAACTCCCACCTGGGTTGTTTGGACCTCAGTCCCCCCCTCCGTGCAGCTCCTGTGTGACCCCCTCATCTGTTCGAGAGAGGTGACCCCGATCGAGGAAACTGCGCATCCCGAAGGTGGAAACCGCTATTGCGGCTCCCGATCTTGTATATCGCAGGTACTTCTCATATACAGAACGGTCACCGGTCTACTTGACAACTTCAAATCACACCTTGACAACTTTAGACTCACAATGAATGCAGGTATATTTTTATTCTCGCAAACTTGAATGTTTGAATGATGCAACTCCTCATTAACAGTGTGCTTCTGTAGTTTCAAAATCAACCGAAATGGAGATGACACAGCCACGTAGAAATTCAAGCTTATTGGACGCTCTACACCCGGAGGCCAGAGCCGACACGTAAGTAGTTGACTCGCAGCACGAGCCAACGACACATGATCATGAGCACCAAAAGACACTCTATAAGTCCCCAAGAGCAAGTTCTTCCCTCTTACAAACGCCCAAGTCTCCCAACCACTTAGTGCCCCAAGGTGTTTCCTGGAGAATCTGTGTGAACCCCACATAGTCACATAGACTAACCTCTTGTTTTCAGAACATAGTCATCTTTGAGACAACGAGCTTGACCACAGAAGCCCTTATGCCTGCTTCTCAAGAAACTATGCCTCCCCAGGTATGTTTAGTAATTCTTGATCACAAATTCCACGCCTTGTTTTATCTACACTCCCTTAAACTAATCCTTGTTCATCCTTTCAATAATATGCTTGATTCATATTTGTGTTTACTGACTTATGTTCATAGATTGCCAATCTGTTGGGAAGCCAGGATGTTGCGCCTGTTCAAAGGCAGGAACAACAACAATCTGGCCTCCCATCTGGTCGGGATCTTGGTCTGAGTCAACAACGACAGGGATCGCATGATTCTGCCTCCAACCAGCCGCAACACATGTCAATTGGTTTTGCAGCAACAGGAGAAGTGCCGAACACGAGTGTCAATGCAGCGACTGTTCAACAAGGCCAGACAGGGATGAATCCCTTTCCTCCACCATTGGACAAAACCCGCTTTGAGCAAGCATTTAGAGCTTATTGCGTCAAAAAGAACTTGAATGTCAACATACGCAAGCTACAAATTGACAATAGGCCAGTTGACCTTTATCGGCTCCACAGGAACGTGATGCTTGAATTCGGTGTCAGTAAGGTGCGTTGTTTCTTCCCTAACCATGTAAAGTGTATGGCTTACAGATTTTCCTCAAGGTGGAACAGAAAGCGCTTTGGGACGTTATTGGAGGGCGTATGGGATTTGTTCAGTTTTATGGAACTGAAACGGAACCAGCAAAATCTGGACCTGGAGTCGCACAGCAACTTGCCCACATTTATAAAGAGCTCCTAGCCGCTTTTGACCACTACTACATAAGCGCAGTGGCTGAGGCACAGCTGAAGGCGCAGGCGCAGACACCTAGGAATCCTTTGCAGATGTCGCCTCAGCTGATGCAAAGTGTTCTTACTTATGCTCACATGTCAGTCTCTGAATTGCATCAACGTGGGGTTCTGGAGAAAATTATCACATTTGTGGAAGCAAATCGAGCCAATTTGCAGCGGACTTATGCTGATCAGAAATCTTTCCAAAGCCGGTTCCGCCTAACAAACCAGACACGTCTATCCAGCACAGTGATTCTCTACTCTAGGCTCTGCCTACTGTTTATCATAAACATGCTCTTATCACTTCTCATTTGACTTCGTTTGCCAGATTAATCTATTCAGATTTCTTTGGCTCCTTGCTCACTTCCCTCGCCATCCAACCTCCTTTCTTTAAGTCACCCCTTGCCATTCGAGTTCCTCGCTCAACATCTCCTTTCAATGACTGATGTTAGCACTGAAGCAACTCAGCAACGCGCTCAAGCCCTCGAGGCTGTTGTTTCCGATGTTGTGGAAGAACGGTTGGCCCTCTCAGACTTTGCAAAACGTCTCCAAGACACAGGCGCTTCTCCAGCTGAGGGCGAAGACTATCTACAACAACTTACCCAATGGCTGGAGCAGCAAAAGAAGGAAAGAGAGACTGACGAGCTGCCAGACACTCAGTCTGGAGAACAAGCAGTCTGAGAATCGACTCCTGAAGGTCTTGACAAGGCTCAGGCAATCGACTTTTGCGCTCGGCGCAACGTGCTCCTGGAAGAAGTACGTGTTCGAGAAGCCGCTGATCGTCAGACAGCGGTTGACACCACCACGTGGGCTGTCCTCAACGCCAAGCTCTCTCGTTTGGCGAGCTCACAGGTCTCCAACGACACTACTACCCTTCTCTCAGCTGAAGATCTCGCAAAACTACTTGGAGTTGAACGTTCAGCTCCCCAGTCCCTACCTGCTACTGTCCTCGCTCTTGCCCTGCATCTGGCGGAGCTCTTGACTTCTGCAATATCCGATCCCCACATCGAAGAGACCTGGAAACTATGGCAGGCAATCGGGACAGACAAGACTATCGACTCCCTTGTCAATCTCATGCAGGTACAGCCGCTCGCTGATCCCATTCCCCACTCTATCTGGCGCTTGGTTATCCAGGACCACTTCGTCGACTTTGAGAAACTCTTCGCTTCAATGGACAAAGGATATGACCACAACGACGAGCCTCGAGACTTCGGCGGAGGCTACGCACTCATCAAGAAGGAGCAAGCTTCCACTAAGCGTCCTCTTTGATCCGAATCCGAATGGCTTTGAGTCTTCGGAGCTTGGAGCTCAGCTGTTGTACTGGTTTATCATCACTGGTCTTCAGAGCTTCAAAGCTACCAGTGCATGGTCACTGACCTGTTTCGTGCAGTACCTCACGACCCATCGATTGCCATTGCTTTCGATGTCGAAGCTCATGACAGCTACGCGAAGAGTCCTTTCCGCATGGACAATCAGACTCAACTTAATGTGCCACTTCTGGCACGCATGTTCCAAAGCACTAGCCCGTCTTCCAAAAAGCGCACTAACCCATTGCCTTCGCCAAGCTCTCCTTCAAAGTGTTCGACAATTCCTTGCCGGAATTGGAACATGGGCATTTGCGACGCCCCTTGCCCAAATGGGCGCAGGCACGGGGTTTGCTCTGAGTGTGAAGGCCAACACCAAGCAAAAGACGAACCTGTCTGCAATACTCTCTTCCAAGCTCGACAAAGAAAAGGAATTAGCGGAGGCAACTCACAGAGCAGCAAAGGCAAGGGAAGGGCCTAGGACTATCAACTCAGGGTTGAAACGGAAGCTTGATACCCCACTCATAGATGTACCTCGCTTCTGACATCGTTATGTATGGTCTAACTCAACCAATAAACACCTATCCCCTGCTGCCCTTTACACTGAATCTGTGCCTCCTCTTCCTTCACCACCTGCTCACCTTTTGCAAGACCAAAAGATTCAAGCATCCCTCCTTGCTATGCAAGATCATGTAAAAGTCGACACACCTTTCAATGTCGATAAACTCGAGTCCATGCTCACAGATCACCCAAATCAACCATTTGTCCAATCAGTCATGACGGGCCTTCGAGATGGATTCTGGCCTCTCGATGATGGAGAATGGAAAGTCGAACTTGAGGAAGTCATTGACAACTACTCCACGGATGAAGGTGATCTCAATGCCATCTGCAACTTTCGAGACAAAGAAAGAGCAGCCAGTCGCTGGTCTGACGAGCTTTCAGACTCTGAACTCTTGCCAGGCATGAAAATGTCCCCCATGTTCGTCGTTTGGCAGAATGGCAAAGCTCGGGTCATCACCGACCACTCAGGCTCTGGAATAAACAATGGTATTCCAAAATCCGAAGCCAAAGTCTGCTACGACGACATGCACCCCTTCGGGCAATCTCTTCGCGATTCCCACACAGACAACCCAGGTCATCGCATCATAACTTTCAAGTCAGACATCGCATCTGCTTTTCTCAACCTGCCCGCACACCCTCTATGGCAACTTCGTCAAGTTGTTGTAGTCAAGGGGAAACTCTACATCATGTGTCGTCTGGTCTTTGGGAACCGTGCATCTCCACGTTGCTGGTGTGCCGTTTCCGGACTTTTGTGCTGGTTGGCTATTCGAAAACTAGGGATCTTCAGCCTTCACGTTTACATGGATGACTTCTTTGGTTGGGACTTTGAAGACAACTTAATCATGTATCACGGGAAGCTTCGTCCATGTCAACAGGTCCAACTTCTCTTATTTTGGGAAGCGATCCAGTGCCCTTTCGAGGACAAGAAACAAGAGCATGGGAGCGTCTTAAAAATCATCGGCTTCTGGGTTGATGCCAACCAAGGCTCCCTCTCTCTTCCTCCAAGCTCCCTCATCGACATCGTCGATAAAATCAACATCTTCTTGTCCACACCCAATCACAAACCAATCCTTCGTGAATGGAAACGACTAGCCGGCCACCTTAATTGGCTCCTAAATGTGCTACCATGGGCTTGTCCTGCCCTTTCAGCTCTCTACCACAAAACCAGTGGGAAAACTCGTCCTCTCGGGGCTGTACACCTCAATGCAGAAGTTATTTCTGATCTCTCCTGGCTCGTCAGCATCATCCCAAAGGCGGTTGGTGTCCGCTTCTTAGACGATGGTATCTGGGACGACACTGCCACAGATTTGGAACTTTGGACTGATGCCAGCCTAACTCTTGGCATGGCCTTTGTATATGGAAATCAAGGCTTCATGTATGGGATCAAGGAGTGTCCCCCAGGCTTGAAAATCGACATTTTCTTCCTGGAAATGGTGGCTATCATGTCAGCCATCCACCATGTCGCCTCATTCCCTTCACCCCCTCACCATCTCCTCATCCATACTGATAGCTTGGATTCAGTCGCCATCTTCAACAGCTTACGTGTTTCTGAAGCACTGCACAATGGTCCACTGATGGCAATAGCAGGCATCATTATCGAATCAGGAATCAACCTTCGTGTTCGACATATCCCTGGCAAAGAAAATATTTGAGCCGACCTCCTCTCACGTCTTTTGCTTGACGAATATCGTGCAAAATTTCCTCATGACCGTGTCTGCCTTTTCTCCCCACCACGGGACCTCCTGCCGGCGTGATGGAGGGGGTGCTTTTGAGTGCCCTGGGCGGGTCTAGGCCATCGTGCCGGACTCGCCCAACAATGAAGCTATCCGATCTTGACAATTGTGTGCTTCACTTACAGGTCAACGCCATCGAGAAGTCAACGGTAAAAGGCTACGCTACAGGAGCCCATGACTACATCTCTTTCTGCATGGCTCATCACCTCTCCATTGAACCCACTCCTGAAACACTAGCTCGTTACATTGCGTACACCTCCCAATTTATTGCCTCTGGTCCTAAATATTTATCAGGGGTCAGGCACTTTCTATCTGATCTATATCCTAACTTTGATGCTAATTGTGCTCACCCACTCATCACCACAACTATTCGAGGATCAAAGAAAATCTGTGCCAACCCAATCCGCCGCAAATTACCTCTGCGTCCTGCACACTTACAAACTTTTCTACTTATTGCCCGTGGTTCTGGGTCCTACAATGACCTCCTCTTCGCCACTATCCTCTCTTGCCTCTTCTACGCTTGCCATCATTCAGGTGAATTGGTACAGAAGAACTCAAAAGAGCTTTTCGACTGGAGGAAGATCATCAAATGTTCTTCCCTAACATTTTCTCAAGGAAGAGCTCAGTATCACCTCCCTTATCATAAGGGAGACCCATTTTACCGTGGTACTGATATCTTATTCTCACAACAGGAAGTCGCCGACCCTGTTGCACTTCTTCAAGAATATGTCGATCAACGTGATTCCGTTCACAATGCATGCCTAGCTCTCTTTCTATGCGAGGACGGTTCACACCCTACTCGGTCATAGTTCGACACTCGCTTCTTCGCTGTACTCAATTGAGAATTCGGAGGGCACTCACCTCGTGCAGGCGGCGCCACTTTCTATGCCAGCCTCGGGCTATCTGAAGACATCATTCAAGCCCTCGGCAGATGGTCCTCTCAAGCATGGAAGATCTACATAAGGGACAATCCAACTGTTCGCACTGAACAGCAGCTTGCTGCCATCGGACTACGTCGGGGGCGCCGTTGACAATTTTTCTATGCTTCCTGCTTCCATCATCTCTCACCACCACCACCCCACATCAACATCAACACCTCATCAATAGCTTACACTCTCCAGCCTAAAAATTTGGGGCTCGCCTCGCCTCAGCGACCCCTTGTTGTTGCTACCATCACCTTGTGATCCCACTTTTGAACAGCGCAGCAGAGGCCAAGGATCAGGTGATCAGAATGGACCATGTGGTGGAGGACCTGGTCAACAACTTCCACTTCCACTCAGGGGGCCAGCCACTCAGAAAAATTCAGCTGTTTCACTAGGACATCATCATTTTTTACAGCAACAGAACGGGCTCAACCTCTTGGAAGGCAATAACTTTTCAGACAGCCGACAGCCCCAGCAGAGATTGCCGCAACAAGGCCCGCCGATGCAAAGTATGTGGCCAACGAAAGAAATGCTAGAGAAGTCGCACCAGTTTGTACAGAATTTCAAGCGAGGGTTCAACACCACTAGTGAGTGATTGTAGGTTGTGGGAGTTGGGGCCAATTCTTACGAGTATACATAGCTATTCTGTCCATGCCTACTGTTGAAGTTCCTGTGGAACACCCAACTGAGTATCTTAGTCTGCTCGACACCCTCCATATCCAGTGTCTAGAGATTGAGCCGAAGCTTGCGATGTACTTGGTGTTTACTGGCAAAGATGAACTGATAAAGATAATGGCTGCCATTGTGTGTGATGATAATTGTCTCCCCAGTCTTCATCTAACCAGTCACCGTAGATCTGCATCGTTGCGCAACAGAAAAGTTATGGAGTAAATCGCTTTATTGTTCCCCTCAACATGCTTCAGAAGATGCTTGTGGAGATAAAATGGACCATGGACGGATGGACCCAAAAACCGTTTGCACACCAACAGTGTCAACTCCTGCGACTGAATGATGCTCAAGGATTGGGGGATCAGACAGACCATCTGGCGGAGAACCTGGCCGACAGCTTGCATTTGGAGGGCCCAGTTGCTCAGAAAAACCCAGCTGCTGCATTTGAGCTAGACCCCTTACAAGCAAGGGGTATGCACCGGTGATTGCCAGCATATGGGGTGGGGAGGGGCATTGGGTAGGTGAAGGCTTACCCGAATTAAAATTTTTGTACTGTTATCTTTCTATTTAATGCCTCCAGAGGATGGCCGTCAACTGGCAATCATTCTTGACATGGTCTGAGAGCTGTGCAATGACTGTGTGAGCCTAAATGCATGTTTTGTCCGCATTTGGCATGTTGACGTCAGTTTAACGATCAACAAACCATGGCTTGGCGCTTATCGATTCCATTTCCAATCCATTTCGTTCTGGCCTTCTCAAGTTGGATGTATGGCTATACATTAGCACAGCTGCCTGAATGGCGTCATGCTAGGCAGCGTCATCACACACAGTGAGTCAATGTTTTCATATAAATTGGCAAAAGCTCATCGAAACGATAATCCTCTCCATAGAGTCCCCATCCAATATGCCAAAAGCGCATAAAGGCCTAAAGGTATGTCACTGTACATTCAGAGAGATGGCCCACAAACAATCAATAGGGACCTACCGAGCACGATGTGTCAAGCACTCGTTGGTGTCAGGAGTGCAAAATTTCTGTAGGACTCAGCTTTGCCGGCGAGAAGAACTGGACACAACCAGGACACAACATACTGAAAGTGCAGCTCATAATTTCATGGAAATAAATTTGTAAACATGTGATTTATTTCCTTTTTAGGAAGGCTGGGGTGGGGGGGTGGGTCTATGAGTCCTTATCATAATAAAACAACCCCGTGTACAGGGATTTTTTTCTGCGTACCCCTTGCTTACAAGGCAATAGTTTTCCTGACAATCCACTGTTTCAACAGAGGATGTACAAGAAGGGACACACACACAGAGATGAGGATCGCGACACACACACTGAGCAACGACACACCAGGGAGCAGTGTGTCGCACAAGGTTTTTGAGTGTGTAACAATGCTGTGTTCGTGAATTGTCACTGTAACGAGCGTGATGCATGATGGCTCCCATTTCACCCACCACGTTGCTCTCTTTCCCCCACCACCATTGCTGCCCATGCTCGTAGCCGTCACCCTGTGCTTTCTTCCTACCCTTCTTCCTGCCCCTCCCCTCACTGAGGGATGTGGGCCGACCTTTCAATGACAAGCAAGCCAGTAACACCAACAGTGGGGATGAACTTGAGATGTAGGGAGGCTGTAGGGAGAGGCAATGAGGGAGCAAAGGCATAGGTCCTAGGGGAAGAGGTGAGTCCTACATCGAAAATGTGAACCCGAACCCTAGACTAACCCGCATTTCAAGCAAGGACAATAACTAGATCGGGGACCTCACGATTCAAGCACCAGCCCATCTTGACGACCATACGCGGTGAACGCTATGAAGGCCCGACGCTCATGTGGAAAAACGACTACTGCAGGAACAACAGTTCCGTGGTGAACCCCGTCACAGACAGTGGCATTATCTGCCAACTGCTGCTGTTGTGGTGAACCATAGAATGCCAGGACCGGCCCAACGTCTGGTGAACACGAGATAAGCCTGATGACAGTGTGCCATGTCCCCCACACCCCCGAGAAATTTATCCACCCATTGAGAAGGCAAGCATGATGAGGGCACAAGGGTTATCACTCTCTATCATACATATTTTACCTACCTGCTTTACCCGAAATGTCATTTAGCCCACCTTCTGATTACACAGAACAAGTTCAAAAAAAAACTTGTTCCTTTGAATTTCCGAAGCCCAATACAATAGTGAATTATTTGAACTTGAATGGTAGACGAGTAAGGCATGTATGCCTATATAGGCGTCATGCAGGTTGAAAAATGTTTGATGGATGACATTGGGATATGGCGGTTGTTCTGCACATTTAATCCCCGCATGCAACTTTCCGAGTGCGCATGCAACTTTCGACCAGCGCGCAACTTTTGGATGCTAAATTTGACCGCATGGCGCAACTTCCAACTATGTAAAGGCATCAACTCTTCCATGTAATTCCTTTTGAACCACCCTCTAGCTACCCCAGCCCTACCTTCTACCACTTCATATAATTTTTATCTATTTCACTGATTTCTATTCATCTCCTTCATATTAATTCTTATAGTCATCCCCAGGCCATCTGCTTGCTTCAAATTGACCAAAGGGTATCCTGTAGCATGTGAATCAGTTGTTATATGTAGTAATGAAGGTTATTGGCAAGACTGGTGATGTAACTGATGAGTAGTATGCTCCTCCACCCCTCTCCATGCACCATCTCCCATGTAAAGTGCCCCTATATTCTCATTGCTATACTATTATACTACCTTTCTATCAAATAACATACATGACACACTAAATTACAGCATAAATAACAAAATGCTTGAGAGTAACAGTGGCTCGGGGGATATGGTGAGAACCAGTACCGGATTTGGTAGTTGGCAATGATCAAGCCGATAATTCCGATCCTGATGATGGAATTTACCTTAGAAGGATATTGAGACTCCGCCTGATCGCTTCTCATGGTGGTGCACAATCCTCGGTATGTGTGACGACCAGTGACATGCTGTGACAGAGCGTCACAGGCCCAATTTCTTGAGACATTGACCTTGTACTTTCTACAACACCAATTCAATATATATTTTGCAATGGGTTTGACTGAATTAAGTGAATGAATCCATTCAGAGAGTTTTCCATGTAGCAATTGCATTTGTTGCTCCAAAAATGCGAAATTAGCTTGTTTTCCCTGCCAAATTTGGCACTCTGGAGAGATTGGACTATAACCTTTCAACCACAGCACGTATAAACACGATTGGCAGGAGGATTTTACTTAGAATTTAAATTCCAATCGATCTACGAGTCCAGAAATTTTATTTGTGGCCCATGTGCCGAGATAGCCTTGAAAATAGGCACTTTAACATGGTTAAGGGGTAGCAATTAAAATTCTGGACTCGTAGGATTAAAGCCACATACTAATCGATGATTTTGTCTCTGCAAACCTAAGCCGAAATCCTATCTATTGTGAAGCTGATAGCTCAAGTAGGCAACCTTAGATAAATAGGTGCTGCATAGCCACCAAAATCAGATACATTGTATACTTTTATACATTTAGATAGAGACTATCTATACAATTTTGGTGCATTTTTTTCATGTAAATCGGTGGAGAAATGACTGAGCTACATTGCTTACAAGTTCGAGCTATCTGGAAAAGCATCACCAGTCCGCCAAATCGGGAAGGTGCCTGTTTTGGCCACCAGTTATAGATAGCCAAAACTTGTAAACGATGTAGCTCAGTCATTTTTCCACCGATTTACAAGAGGAAAAGTGCACCAGAATTGTATAGATATTCTCTATTCAAATGTATAAGAATATGCAGTATATTCTACTTTGGTGGCTATGCAGCACCTATTGGCACAAGGTTGCCTCTCAAGCTATAGAGCTTCACAATGGATAGGATTTGGGCTTAGGTTTGCAGAGACGAAATCATCGATTACTATGTGACCCCAATCCTACGGGTTCAGAAATTTAATTATTAGCCTTTAACCATGTTAAAGTACCAATTTTCAAGGGTATCCCAGCACAGGGGCCACAAATAAAATTTCTGGACCCGTAGATCGATTGGAATTTAAATTCTAAGTAAAATCCGTCTGCAAATCATTTTCATACATGCTGTTGTTGAAAAGTTATATTCCAATCTCTTCAGACTGCCTGATTTGGCAGGGAAAACAGACTGATTTCGCATTTTTGGAGCAATAAATGCAATTGCTACATGGAAAACTCTCTGAATGGATTCATTCACTTAATTCAGTCAAACCCATTGCAAAATATATATTGAATTGGTGTTGTAGAGAGTACAAGGTCAATGTCTCAAGAAATTGGGCCTGTGACGCTCTGTCACAGCATGTCACTGGTCGTCACACATACCGAGGATTTGTCGGAGTTTTCTAATTTGGCATCTCAACCGGTTCTAACTTGTTGTGGACGTTCCTATCAAAATTGCTGTCATAATTAAGAGCAACCAAAGAGTTTTTGGTTACAATTTTGGTCCCATCCAGGATGGCAACCTGGTTGCAACAGGTGGCAACGGGAGTTCCGGCGTGATTGTAGCCAATTTTGGGCTAAAAAATGGAAAAATAAAGAACTTTCAACGGTTAGCACTGGTTGGAATACCGATTCAATGCCGTCCCAATTTCGGCTGGTTGTGACAAAAGAAATAAATCTCCGACATTGTGCACCACCACTTCTCATGTTGCAACGTCAACCTTCTATACTGTCACACGTTGACGGACATATGCCGCTCGCTGTCAAGCACAATGAGCTCGTACCTTAGTTTCAATGCAAAGTATTTGATACAATAGATTCTGCAATGATACTCTACGTACTATTTTAAAATTGAAACAGAGAAAAGAAGATTTAGGCAATAAATAGATGTACATTATGTGAGCTTGCCGTGTTCAACGACGATGAGAGACTTCGGGACGATGTTGAGGATTACTTGGATGACGTTGCATGAGAAATGCTAGACCAAACAACCGAATTTAGCATCCAAAAGTTGCGCGCTGGTCGAAAGTTGCGTGCGCGCTCGGAAAGTTGCGTGCGGGGATTAAATGTGCAGAACAACCGCCATATTGGCCCTTGGGAGACTATGTACGCGACGAAGATTCGAGACACCAGCCAATCCAAACCACACTCTTGGCATCAAATGTGTCGCTTTTCGGGACGATGTGTCGCCTTTTTTCTGGTGTGTCGCTTCTCTTTTCTGTGTGTGTGTGTCTCATCTTGTCCGTCCTGGTTTCGGTTTCAACACCTGCAGCAAGGGTTGCCGCAACCAGGCCCACTAAGTAATCCAACCGATGCAAATCACGAAGGAATACCTTGAGAAGGCACTTGAATTCCTACGGAACGTAGAGCAAGAGGTCATGACCACGAGTACGTCTTTGCTGATGGTGCCAACTGGTTTGTTGAGTCTTACCAGGATCATAGTTATCCCATCCATGGCTCCTGTGGATGTTCCTGCTGAAGGCCGAACTGAGCATAATACTTTGCTTGACGTCGCCAGTGCCCAGTGCATTGAGCTTCAGCCGAAGCTGGCGGCTTACCTGGTGCTTTTTGGCGAAGAAGACCTGATTAGAAAATTGACTAACGAGCGCGTGTCTAGATCTGTATCGTTGTGCAACAGAAAAGGTTTGGAGAAACTCGTTTTATTACTACTGTCGACATGCTTCAGAATATGTCTGGGGAAAAGGCTACAAGAGGCGACGGACGGTTGGGCAACCTCAATTCAAAATGGGCTTACAAGTAGACAACTGTAATGGGCATACGAGTCGACGCAACATCTTACTTCGATTACAATGACGTTTGTAGACTGTGTCCACACCCCTTTGCTTCAAGGCTTGTAGGCTTAATATATAATTGTCAGATTTCGTAGGCGCCTTGCAGGAAACTCGACAATCAAAATAAATAAATACGCGACTTGAAGTACCTCGCGCGTTCCTTTGCTTTGTACACTGGATTTTGATAGACTCGAACCAGTCTCTAACGGGTTCAATTCACTATGTTAAATACTAGAGGGTGGACGAAGGGGAGTTTGATGGATGAGTCCGGATTGGGTCAGAATAAGGCGAGTACTTTAACAACATAAACTACGTGTATAAGAAGAGATCTATCAAGATGAGAATGAGAAAACGAAGCCATGGCACAAATAGATATATCTCCACGTAAATCAGTTGCTGTCAGCGGCATGACACTTCTTGCGATGTCGGGTGAGGACGTGCGCGACGCCGAAAGTGCGCTTGCAAACATCGCACTGATAATTTCGGATGCCAAGGTGTGAAATGAGATGATCTAGGAAGATGGGGGATCAGTAAAAAAGGCACAGCATTAATAGAAGATTCACCCACTGCGGAGGTTGTGCTTCGTGGTGAAAGTGTCAACACATCCTGGCCAGTCGCACATGAACGTGACTGCGGATTTCCTGCGCCGCTTAGACGCTGTCTTGACTGCTTGAGTGGCTATCTTTAGCCGCTGTACGGGAGGCAAGTGTGGCCCTTCCGGATGGGCCATATGTGTGACAGCAGAATCACCTGCATTGGTCTGCGTAAAATCAGCGCTCTCTGGCAATGGCGTCATAAGACTAACAACGCGAGGAGGTGATGCTGAAATTGCACGAGTAGGATAAGATTGAGAATAATCATCGGGCATGGTGGGCAAAGGCTGTAAAGCGACACCAATGTTCTGCGTAAAACAGAAATCCTCCTGCTGTGGTATCATACGATCAACGCGTCCATCGCCATTGGATAAAATTGGGATTGAAAAATCAAGAGGGGATTGAGAATGATGGTTGTCCGTTGTGGACGAGGATTGCGAAAGGGAGTGAGAATCCAAAAACGAGATGGGTTGCATGGACAAGACGTTGGAACTGCTCGTGGTGGCGCTAACGACTGTGGTTGTTGATCTTGATCTGGCTGAACCGGCTGCAACAAGAAGAGACGAAGATGATCAGGTACATACCAATACTAGCCTCGCAAATGATCAAACTCACGTTGCCAAGTAGCCCAACTCTGCGCAGAAAATGGATGACACACTGGATTGCTAGGATATTGAACAAGCTGGCCACATATTGTGCAAATCTCGCTTTGACTGGGGTATTGGTGAGCAATAACAACGCTTCTTGACACATCTGCTGTGAGGGCTATCTCCTCGCGAAGATACCCAGGACAACGATGGGAAACCCATTTATGAGGTGATGCTGTGATACGACGCAGGGGAGAATCTGCTGAAGATGCCGAAACGCAGTCCAAGTAGTCCTCGAAACGGCGCACTATAGACTCGAGGCTTCGATTGTTTGCACTCTTGTCAAGTTTCCACCGCACTTCACGCCGAGGAGTTTTATGAGATGTTCCCACTTCCGTCGAGCTCGAAACGTCCCCGGCGACGTTTGAGTGGCCTTCCCGATTGGTTTGAACGACCCTTGAACTTGAGTAATTTTCGACGAAGTCGTCGGCGTCGAGTTCCCTTTCTGGAGAATCGTCTGTCATTGAATTCAGTGGCGGTAAAAAAAATGGAAATGAATACGGTACCATAGAGGATGGAGTTGACCTCCGAAAACAGCTGAAGTGGGAGAAGATACTTGTCTCAGCGATGGATAGGTTCATCTATCTTAGAAAGAGTACAAACTTTCTGACAGAGCCCGCTCAATATTTCGGTCCCACCGCGGTAGTCTTGTGGATGGTAAAAAGATGGAGCTGGATGGGGTCCACGAGCAGTGGTATCCAGTAAGTGAATGGAAAGAACTGGCTCATCGCTGCCACCAGCAAAGATGTCGAAGTTCTGATCCTCAAAAGTAAGAGTCTTCTCAGTGCGAAAGGCTAACCTTATAAACTCACCTCCCATTTCAGATTGCTAACCATTTCCTTCGATAGAAGGTTCCAAGATTCCATGTAACTCAGTCCTGCCTAGTATACCAGAACATATTTCAGACAAGCCATAGCTGAATCAGAGCCATCCATACCGCGAGCCCTTTGACCTGGTGTCATTTGCGTGGTTAAGCCATATCACCATCGCCAACAAGGTAACTGACCGTTTTCATCGATAACTGAACACTCTTATTCAGATCGGTGCGCAACGCTCTAGCTAACAACGAATTCATTTTTCTGTCAGGTACTGATATCCCCATGAGTATAATGTGTTAAAGAGATTGCAAGAAACTCACTTCCATGAAAAACAATGAATGGAGTTTCTGATATGTTTTCATCAGAAATCCCAACAATTTTTGGAACATTGGAATGGCTGGGTTTTGAGCAAGTCATTGGAAGATACGAAAGATCGTAGATGATATTCACAAAAAGTTTTTAGTCAGTGTAAGATTGAGCTTCCAACTCTGCAAGAGTTACGCTTAATACATCCTTTGAGTGAAATGAGAATTTTTTTACCTGCTTGGCGTGAGGACCATCGAAAACCTTGACCGCCACAACGCGCCCTCCGTAGAACGCCGAGTGTGTGCGATAGTTGGAACCGCTTGTTAGTTGTCTATGCAAGTCTATGTCCTTTGGATGGACAATCTATGAAACGGAAAAGAAATCCGTCAAGGAGAATGTTTCACGACAGGAAGCGAACCATCAGGCCGTCCGAAGTTTCATCGTGAGCTTCTCTAAGTCTCTTTCTGGGTCCATCTGCTTCCGCATCACCTTTGTCGAGATCACGCTCTTTCCGTTTCCCCAGTAATTGTGTTGCAATGGGCACTAAACACTTCGTTCAATAAAATCATTGAAACATTTGGATTCCGAACCAACCTATAGATTCTGCAGGCATCGCGAAGTGGATGTTGACGTCCCCACCAATTTCATAGATATGACCGTCTTTGATGGTAAAACCTGATGCATGGGCAAAGAAGGGCATGTGGTTTATCGCTGTAGGTGCGAGACAAGCAAGAGAGAATGCGATGCGGCAGAGGCCGCCAGAATGTCGGACCGCCCGCTGACCTGGCCACGAGCCCAAGGGCCTACAGTGCTTTGCACTGCCGTCTGCACAACGGAATTTGGAAAACCTGTTTGTATGTGTTGTACCGTGACTGCCACAAAGCGGGGAGAAACAGACCACTTCATCCAACAAGGCCTAAAATCTCTTGTGCTGAGAGATGATGCCCACCATGCCAAATGGTAATCCATGTGCGCATCACATCTGATCCTTATGGCGCCATGGGAGTTGGTTGTGTGCAAATTGTGTGCTCAGATCTGGTTCTGATACGTGACAATCTGTGACGAAAATACAAAACCAAATAGAGTTTTCGAAACTCCCTTGTGCAGACGGCAATGCAAAGCACTGTAAAGCCTTGAGGCTCCCTCGGAAAACGCCGCTGAGGCTCTCACGTGGGGCCACAACTAAACGTCTGTCGCGTTCGTCGCATTAGCGCGATCGCTTCTCCGTTTCCCTCCTGTATTATCCCGCCGCTCGCAAATGTTCAGCTCCACGTAGATACAATTTACAAGAGTCATTACATGCATTAAACACACAAAATTTTCATTGCCACATCATGCTTGAGTTGTAGCTACTTATGCTAATTGATTGATAAGATAACTGTTGCACTATGCGAAGGGAGTGAATAAATGTACAAGGAATTCGTGTGGGTGAATTCCTTGGTTGTGCCAAAATCTCGCCCAGACTCAAGAGGTGCGGACAAGATTTGAGCGTCAAGTGAACTCAAATGGTGAGAACTTGCCGAAACCCAACTGGCAGTACCACATCAGCAAGACGACATCTCACTAGAAATGCTAGAATTAGTAAATTCTAGCATTTCTAGTAACTCTAGTCATTTCTAGTCTCCTAGTTTTTCAAACTAGGGCTAACGAACTTATCCGATTCTAGACACTCCACTAGGAAGGTTGGACAGCTAGTACTAGTATTTCATACTAATTCTAGTAGATCATTCAATATTCTAGTGCCACTAGGACACTCTTGCCCAGCGAGATTTTTATAATGATTGTATAATTTATCTAATGAACAAGTGACAAACATTCCTAGTTACTTATGGAAGGTGAGACGAAGAATCCTCATCCCTCCCAGCTGCCCACTAATACAAGACGTACTGTGCAGGCCGCCGCGCTTCATCCTGAGTGGCAGCGTAGAATGACCTTCATAATAAATAGTAAGTAAATAAGTTTAGGAAACAGTCAACAAAGATACATTACTTACGAGGACGTGAGGGAGATAAGAAGTAAACTCGAGGAAAGGAACAGAGACACGCGGAAGGGAAAGAAAACCTTGAGGAAGAAACAGGTGAAAGGAATGAAAACTCAAGGGAAAAGGACGCACCTCTCACAGCCTGTTCCTAGGAGTCTCTCCGCGACGTCATCTTCGCCCCTGTGGTCCCAACCCACTTTCCCCCTCAGCCACTGACAGCTAACACACGTGTAATCCACGCCGGAATTGCACGCGCATCCCGAGGATTGCATGTAAGAATCCAGGTGCGTGGAATTCTTTCAGGAGGGCAAGAAGATCAGAACAAGAGCCTGCGTCTAGGCCAGCTGGATAACAAGAGAGGGCTGGTATTTGTTGGAAAGAAGGAAGGGAGGTAACAGAGAGTCTGAAGGAGGGGATAAGGATGGAAAAGGAAGGTGAAGGAGAGGAAGCAATGTAAGGAGGTAGGAAAGAGGTAGGGGTCGGGAGCATGGAGTGGAAGGCGAGGATACGCAACAGCGAACCCGTGGAATTGGGCACACTGATGATGATGCGCAAGAAATCGGGTGAACCTGATATGTACGCACATTTGTCCACTCTCATGCGCTTGAACGGTGTGCCTCCCAGCACACCCCATGACAGCGTATGACCAGTCGCCATACACCTCATCATCCCGGAATGTCGCCCAATAGCCAATCATTGGAAACACCCGTTGATGCGGCTCCGATTCGCCCTTCAGCAGCTCCACTGCTTATCGTCGACTCTTCTTTTGATGAGTGCGCGGCCTACGGTGTTGAGCAAAGAAGGAAAGAAGCTCGGAGGGGATTGGGACTGATTGGGGTCACAGATGGTGAGAGGGAAGGGAATGCATGCCTTGGAAATTCCCCTTCGCGGATTTCAACCATAATCACGTGATTGTACAATGGCATCATTTTTCTTGAGGGCTGGGCTCTTCGACTTCAACATTTCTCCGTCGCTCATCACTCAGCCCACTCACACGAACACGGATTTTCTTTTTGGACAAGGAGATTACAGAATGGACGCATAGGCAGTGATACTCACTACGGGTACCTTGATTTGCATACTCCTGCCATGTTACTCTTGGAGTCGAAGTACCTGCCACTTGCCGCCACTTTTCAGTTCACCTCCGTGAATGGATCGTCGTGGCATCAAACTTCCATTTTTTTACTTAGTGTACTTATACAATCACTAGAGCAGTACAAGCCATAAAAATTTGTAAAGGGAAAGTCAAGTAAATTGAGGTTGATCCAGTTGAAATGGAACCATGGCACAGTTACCACTTCTGCATAATTGACAGTGCCAGTGACCCCTTCTGTTATTTGAAGTTGCAGATTCTGCATCAGAAGTCTCATGGGTAATAAATAGAGGTTGGATACACTTTTGCATAATGACTGGAAAGTGACTAGAAAACTGACTAGAAAAAGTGACAGTTACTAGAAATGCTAGGCGTCCTAGGACGTACTAGGAAAAAAAAAGTTTCTAGTACTAGTGTTTCTAGGACACCTAGTACTTTCTAGTGTTTTCTAGTGTTTCTAGCTTCTCTAGCCAGATGTCATCTTCCTGATGCAGTTTCGGCAGTGCCCGAACGCTGTAGGGATGGTGGGTGGGTTCAAAAAATTTAAGGTAGGAGTTTCTGCGCGTCAGAACCAGATCCGTAAGATGGGGAGAAGCACTCCCCCAAAGCATAGACTTATATTAGCATTTCTAAGTCAAATGTCTTGTTCTGACATGCATTGTTATCTTATCCTAATATGAGCATGCACTCGTTTCTCATGCTTACTCATCATGGAATAAGATAACTGTTGCGCTATGCGAAGGGAGTGAATAAATGTACAAGGAATTCGTGTGGGCAAATTCCTTGGTTGTGCCAAAATCTCGCCCAGACTCAAGAGGTGCGGACAAGATTTGAGCGTTGAGTGAACTCAAATGGTGAGAACTTGCCGAAACCCAACTGGCAGTACCAACCCAAGTGTAAGCTCACAACAACAGGTTGGTGAGGCAAGGATGAGCCAAACTGACTGCCCAGTGGAGTGTCACTTGGATTGCAGATGTAATATAGATGATTCAAAGAAGATCATATATTTTCTGTGTAGGTTGGGGGTGATTGTTACAGATGATAATGGGGAAGGGTGTTTACCAACAGTTTTAAATAAGTGGAGATATACAAGAGGTGGCATGGAAGGATGTTACAAAATTTAAGGGGAGGTACATTTCTCAAGTAGAGCAGAAGGGATCTTGTTGGCTATACGGAATTGTTCAAAAATCTCAGCCAGACGAAGGAAGTGTGCTTGGTTGTAAGCTTTTGAGGTAGACATGGGGAGGATCTTGTCCATATGGCACCAGTAAAGTAGGAAGGCAAGGGAAGTCCAACCTCCAGTAGCAGCAATGATTTCTGGGGGAACACTGGCAAGTAGGAGCTCGACTGGACCGCCAATGCAAAAGCTATGACCCAAGACGTGAGCTAGCATGGCAGTTGACCAGATCCCAGTGATGAAATGCAAAAATTCATTTTTGAGGAGATTTTTGGGTTCCCCAGATGATGTCTTGTAAGTGAAGAGTGTAGAAGTTGTCGGAATTGAGGCGTTGACTTGGAGATGGTTTTTAAAAGCAGTGACTGGGCATAAGGGGTCGCTGTCCCGGCATGCAGTGAGGATGACAGTGGCACCAAGTTCTTTGGTCATCTTGGTCCATGGAATGTCGAAGGAGGCAGAGGAAGTGCTGTCATGCAGTACGCGAAATAGGATCCTGAGGGAACAGTAAGGAGGTGGTACATTGAAAAGAAAGCAAACATACATGGTAGAGTGCAATACATGGTATTTGGGATCAAAAGCAGCAGCAATGGCAAGAGTTGTCTCACCAAGTCGACGGCACCCAAAGAAAGTCACAAGGGTGACGGCCCACACAGCAGCGTGGAAGGGGGTGGTGAGATCCAAGGAATGGCACAGGCAAGAAAGGTGTTCAATGGAGACAGGAGCTCAGAGAGGTAGCTTGTGTTTTGTACCTTCTTTGTTTGCAGAGGTACGGGAAAGGTGTACCCAGTTGTCATTGCCATACCATGGCGCATGATTGACGATGTGCCAGCTGCACAGACCAGATAGCCAGGAGCGGATGGTGTTGCCGGATTGCTGGCCCTTAAATTTGCCAATGAAAGCACATAGTAAGTTGTAGTCAGCTGGCATACGAGCTTCCTTGGAAATGCCCCATTTGTCACAGAATTGAGTGAAGCGCAAAGGGCCCACACCATAAGTGGATTTTGTGTTGGGTGCGAGAGCGCCTCGGACGGCCATAAGCGCGGATTCGACAAGGGGAGGGGGGAGTCTTCTGGTAAGGGCAGCGTGATGGCGCGAACCAAAGGGAGTGCACCATGCGAAAATGCGATCAGCGGCAGGGACGTGGGGATGGAAGTCGTTATGAGTAATAGAGTGACCAGGTTTGGGTTTGCAAGAGCATATGATGCACAAGGGGGGGGGCAGAGGATGGGGAAGAAGGTGAAAGGGAGGGCAAAGAGAGTTGGGAGGGGGGAGTCTTGATGGTAGAGCTGGTAGGAGAGCAAGGGGGTGTGGGACGCAGAAAGGGATGGAAGAAATTTTGAGATCACGTGGGGTGCAGTGAGATAGAGCTGGGGGATGTTATCTTACCGACACGTCTCTTGGCGACACATGTTGATGAGGCAAGTTTTCGGTCAAGGCTAAACATAAAGGAAACAATCAGTAAGCTCATCAGGGAGCTTGAGGTTGTGAGAAATGTGCTGGCCAGGTTCCCCCTGTTCTCCGCACGAGATAGGGTCAGCTGGGTTGGCAATAGATTCAACATAAGCAATTTCAGGGGTGATAGACAAGTGGGAAAGGACGAGGTAGGTGAGGACCCCCGAAAATCCTGCTAAATGATAGATACTGAAATTGCCGATTTCCAGATTCTTGTCCGTACCAATTTTGGCGAAGTCTGTCCGGATTTTATCTAGCCTAGACCAAAATTTCGAAAAGTTGTCCGAACTGCGTATCTAGCCCAAGTCAGCACAAGTATTAGTGACCTTACCCCAACAACACTGAGCCCCCTGACCATACAAACAGGCCATGGTTGATGGTGCCTGCTGATGAGCCGATGTATATGTTGACCCCATCAAAGCTGGCTTGGCCACCCATATCTTCTTGAGGAGTGGTTCTGTGTGCCGGCCGACCAGCCTAATGATGAATTGACCCTGCTGAAATTGCCTTGGATTGTGGGTCAGCTGAACAGCTTTTGATTCCTCACAATATGGATCAGCCCACTTGCCGCACCCTGGCTCGGCAAAGTCAGTTTACATACCCGAGGTCATGAATCTCATTGTGAGCCCCGAGCAGAGATGAGGCCGGCCCCCATCTGTTGCCATCTCCAGCCTGGATATGGCCTGGCCCAGTCGGCACCACACTCCCTACCATTCTTTGGCTTTTCTCCAATTAAACAATTTATGTTGCCATCTGTCCCGTGATGATAGCCAGCCTGGCTAACACATGGCCTAACTAAGTTTACTTGTTCATATGTTGTACCAACCCCCCAGTGTTCTTTGCTATGTCCTGCATTCAAAATCACCCTCTGGTTTTATGTTTGCATCAGGCCAGTGAGTACATTAGCTGGTCCTGTATTCTGGTGCAAAGTTACTGAGCAGACAAGGTCATTGAATCTGTATAAATGCATGGAAACAGCCAATCAAACATGTTCAGATGCAAAATAATGGAGCCGACAAGTGGGAAATAGTACAAATACCCGGGTTTCACCTTGAGTGATTGAGCCGATTCCATATTAAATCATTGTGTCTGGGCCAGTGCATTTTTCAGGGAAAGGATGTGTGAGCTGGCACCATGTCCGGGTGAAATTACACCAAGCAGACATGAATTACATCAGTAAAGGTGCACATCAGGTGATGCAGGCATTTAAATCCCAAACTGTTGAAGTACGTTGGCTGGTGCCATGTCCGGATGCAAAATAATCGAGCAGACAAGTGAATGAAATTGGTAAAAATGCCTGGGCTGCACATCAGGTGATATTAAATTGTTGAAGTACTTTCAAAGGGCTGGGAAAACAACCGAGCAGACAAGTGAATTAAATCAATAAAATTGCCCAGGCTGCATCTCGCATAATAGAACATTTTTAATATTAAATTGTTGAAGTACTTTGGCTTGTGCCGAGGCTGGGTGGAAAATAACCGAGCAGACAAGTGAATTAAATCAGTAAAAGTGCCCAGGTTATGTCTCGGATAATAGAGCTGATCCAATATTAAATTGGTGAAGTACTTTGGCTGGTGCCAAGGCCGGGTGGAAAATAACCGAGCAGACAAGTGAATTAAATCGGTAAAAGTGCCCGGGCTGAGTCTCGGATAATAGAGCCGATTTACTATTAAATTGTTGAAGTACTTTGGCTGGTGCCAAGGCCGGGTGAAAAATAACCGAGCAGACAAGTGAATTAAATCGGTAAAAGTGCCCAGGCTACGTCTTGGATAATAGAGCCGATTTAATATTAAATTGGTGAAGTACTTTGGCTGGTGCCGAGGACGAGTGGAAAATAACCGAGCAGACAAGTGAATTAAATCAGTAAAAGTGCCCGGGCTGAGTCTCGGATAATAGAGCCGATTTACTATTAAATTGTTGAAGTACTTTGGCTGGTGCCGAGGACGAGTGGAAAATAACCGAGCAGACAAGTGAATTAAATCGGTAAAAGTGCCCGGGCTGAGTCTTGGATAATAGAGCCGATTTACTATTAAATTGTTGAAGTACTTTGGCTGGTGCCAAGGCCGGGTGAAAAATAACCGAGCAGACAAGTGAATTAAATCGGTAAAAGTGCCCGGGCTGAGTCTTGGATAATAGAGCCGATTTACTATTAAATTGTTGAAGTACTTTGGCTGGTGCCAAGGCCGGGTGAAAAATAACCGAGCAGACAAGTGAATTAAATCGGTAAAAGTGCCCAGGCTACATCTTGGGTAATAGAGCCGATTTACTATTAAATTGTTGAAGTACTTTGGCTGGTGCCAAGGCCGGGTGAAAAATAACCGAGCAGACAAATGAATTGAATTGGTAACATTGCCCAGGCTGCGTCTCGCATAATAGAACCTGTTTAATATTAAATTGTTGAAGTACTTTCGCTGGGTGGAAAACAACCGAGCAGACAAGTGAATTAAATCGATAAAAGTGCCCAGGCTGCATGTCAAATAATAGAGCCGATTCAATATTAAATTGGTGAAGTACTTTGACTGGTGCCGAGGCTGGGTGGAAAATAACCGAGCAGACAAGTCAATTACATTGGTAAAAGTGCCCGGGCTGCGTCTCGGGTAATAGAGCCGATTTAATATTAAATTGGTGAAGTACTTTAACTGGTGCCGTGTCCAGATGCGAGATCACAGAGCAGACAAATAAACCAAATTGGTAAAAACGCTTGGGCTGCATGTCAGGTGATGCTGGTAATTTCATATTAAATTGTTGAATTACCTTAGTTGGTCCGGGTGCAAAATCATGGAGCAGACAAGTGCATTAAATCGGTAAAAATGCACGGGCTGCATCTTGGATGACAGAACCGATTTCATATTAAACTGTCCAAGTATTTCAGCTGCTGCCATGTCCAGATGCATAATCACCAAGCAGACAAGTGAACCAGATTAGCAAAAATGCCCAGGCCTCACCCTGGGTAATGCTAGTGATTAAATATTAAAGTCCTTCAGCCACCCCCGTGCCCAGCTGCAAAGCCACAACTGAGTGGATTCAATTGGTAAAAATGCCCGGAAGTACTTCAACCATGCTTTGTTCAAGTGGACCACTACCGAGCCTACAAGTGAAGTATATCACTGAACATGCCTGGGTTGCATCCGTATCATTTCAGTCTGGGTGTAATATTACCGAGCAGACAAGATAACACAACTCATGAGAGTTGTTCCCTGAGCTCGGAGCCATTCATACACCAATGCCAAAGAGACAAGTTAGTTATAACTTTCACACCATCTGCCTGGTGCCCCCTCTCAATGCCATCATTGTTGACCGACAATTACTAAATCAGGCACTAGTTTCTCCAATAGGTGTAATCCCGCCCCCATTCTGCCCACCAGTCATGAGTATAGTATTTCCACTGTTACTGGACTATTTCTCTCCAAACAAGTTCCTAATCATATCTTGGTGGTGTTTATTATATATGGTGTGGGGTTCACTTAAGGCTGGGGTAGCTATTAGGTTGTTCAAAGAGTATTGATCAGGTAAGGAAGGCAGGATGTTTTGAATATGTGTTTGGTGGATACAGAGATATGGCTAGAATGTTAGTGACTATCCACGTACCATTGTCCTGCTCCATATATAATCTTCTGAAATCATTATCTTGTCTTGTCAATCTCTGTAATTCCTTTTAAACTTCTTTCTAGCTATCCCATCCCTACCTCCAACCCACTTTTGACTCTCATTGGTGAAACTGTGGTGATGTAACGAATGGATACAATGTATTCCTCCCTCCTCTCCATGCACCATTTACCAGGTAAGTTCTCCAATTAGAACCTTATATCTTCATGTCTTGCAAATAATAATTGAACATATTCCTCTGGAACTCCCATGGGATTTATATGTCTTCTGGGCATTTTGTGCAATACAGATACTCAGAACCCCAAATGGCTATTCTGAGCTACCACACATTAAGCATATATAATATACACTGTATTCTTTCTGCTTTGGGGAGACTACAGTAAAGGTATACATACCATGGGGAACATTGAGGGAGATGCATGTCAACTACACTACTATACGTTCTTGTTTTGAGTATGTCATAGACTACATCAAGATATAATTAGCAGGGTTTTTGGATAGAAGTGGCCCAGTAATGGTCAAGATATAATGCTGATGACAGGAGGGCAGGATGGAAGGATGGAAGGATGGCGGGATGGCGGGATGGCGGGATGGTGGGATGGTAGGATGGCGGGATGGCGGGATGATAGGATGGTGGGATGGTGGGATGGCAGGAGAATCCATTCACTTGCAACTTTGCAGCCGGACATGGCATTAGCTGAAGGACTTCACCAATTGAATATCAAATCGGTTCTATTATCCGATGTGCAACCCGGGCATTTCTACAAATTTAATTCACTTGTCTGCTTAGTCATTTTGCACCCAGCCATGGCACCAGCTAAAGGACTGCAACAAATCAATATTAAATCGGCTGTATCACCCGAGATGCAGCTCAGTTATTTTTACTGATTCAATTCACCCATTTTCTTGGTTATTTTGCATCCAGACATGGCATAGCAATTTGATATCTAATCACAAGCAGCAGCCTGGGCATTTTGACTGGTGACTTCGCACCGAGACATGGCACCAGCTAAGGTACTTCAACAATTTAATGTTAGATTGACTCTATTATCCGAGATG
>NW_001889882.1:1283119-1288294 GCF_000143565.1 Laccaria bicolor S238N-H82
AGTACTTACCAATTTAATTCACTTGTCTGCTCGGTTATTCTTTTACCCCGCCTCGGCACCAGCCAAAGTACTTCACCAATTTAATATCAAATCGGCTCTATTACCTGACATGCAGCCCGGGCGCTTTTACCGATTTAATTCACTTGTCTGCTCGGTTATTTTCCACCCAGCCAAAAGTACTTCAACAATTTGATATTGAACAGGTTCTATTATGCGAGACACAGCCTGGGCAATGTTACCGATTTAATTAATTTGTCTGCTCAGTTATATTTTACCCGGCCTCGGCACCAGTTACAGTACTTTCAACAATTTAATATTAAATCGGCTCTATTATCCGAGATGCAGCCCAGGCATTGTTACCGATTTAATTCACTTGTCTGCTCGGTTATTTTCCACCCGGTCTCAGCACCAGCCAAAGTACTTCACCAATTTAATATTAAATTGGCTCTATTATCCGAGACGCAGCTTGGGCACTTCTGCCAATTTAATTCACTTGTCTGCTTGGTTGTTTTCCACCCAGCCAAAGTACTTACCAATTTAATTCACTTGTCTGCTCGGTTATTTTTTACCCCGCCTCGGCACCAGCTAAAGTACTTCAACAATTTACTATTAAATCGGCTCTATTACCTGAGACGCAGCCCGGGCACTTTTACCAATTTAATTCACTTGTCTGCTCGGTTATTTTCCACCTGGCCTCGGCACCAGCTAAAGTACTTTAACAATTTACTATTAAGTCGGCTCTATTACCTGAGACGCAGCCCGGGCACTTCTGCCAATTTAATTCACTTGTCTGCTTGGTTGTTTTCCACCCAGCCAAAGTACTTCACCAATTTAATATTAAACACTCTGTCTGCACGGCACTCTATTTTTTCACCTCCGCCTCTTGGCACCAGCTAAAGTACTTCAACAATTTACTATTAAATCGGCTCTATTACCTGAGACGCAGCCCGGGCACTTTTACCAATTTAATTCACTTGTCTGCTCGGTTATTTTCCACCCGGCCTCGGCACCAGCTAAAGTACTTCAACAATTTACTATTAAATCGGCTCTATTACTTGAGACGCAGCCCGGGCACTTTTACCGATTTAATTCACTTGTCTGCTCGGTTATTTTTCACCCAGCCTCGGCACCAGCCAAAGTACTTCACCAATTTAATATTAAATCAGCTCTATTATCCGAGATGCAGCCCGGCCACTCTTACTGATTTAATTCACTTGTCTGCTCGGTTATATTCCACCTGGCCTTGGCACCAGCCAAAGTACTTCAACAATCTAATAGTAAATCGGCTCTATTATCCGAGACGCAGCCTGGGCACTTTTGCTGAATTAATTCACTTGTTTGCTCGGTTATTTTCCACTCGGCCTCAGCACCACTTAAAGTACTTCACCAATTTAATATTAAATCGGCTCTATTACCTGAGACGCAGCCCGGGCACTTTTGCCAATTTAATTCACTTGTCTGCTCGGTTATTTTCCACCCGGCCTCGGCACCAGCCAAAGTACTTCACCAATGTGTTGTCGTATGCCGAGAACGGTGACTTACCAAGTGCCGAGCTTGGACGCCTGGGTTCAAATTGCAGGCAGGTAAAAGATACTGGCCGACATTGTCTTCCAATGTTGGCTTGGCTTAGTGGTTACACTGGGAGGTGTACGTCATGTATGTATGCCCTGGGTTCGAATCCCAGAAGTCACTTGCAGTGATCGCAGCTCTTGTTTTTTATATTTACTATGGATCAAGTTGAAAATTTGAACTATGGAGGTAAGTTCTGCCCAGTCTGCCTCTGCTTGGCTGCTAACTTAAAGGCCCAACTGAGAAGCCGGCCTCGGTGAAGCCTCGGCTGACCATGTTCATACATTTTTGTCCACGGCCGACTCTGTGATATCTACATCTGACCAGCTGACCCTGGTAACCAGAGTCGAGGGCCCTCGGCCGACCACCAACCCAGGCCACGGTCGAAATATCAGCCGACCTTGCATAGCCTAGCTGCTAATCAGAAGTGATGGCCCTCGGCCGATCACCTACCCAGCATTGTTCAAACTGTCAGCCGACCTTGCATGGCTAGCTGCCCCCTCGGCCGATCACCTACCCAGCAATGTTTAAAACTGTCAGCCGGCCTTGCATAGCTTAGCTATCTTTCATCAGCCAAAAAACTGTCAGCCGACCTTGCATTGGTTAGCTATCAGCCGATACACAAATACAGGGACTTGACTTCCCAGCACAGCTTCCTCCTACTGATCGGTTTATGATAAATCTATGTAGCTGGCCGACCCTTCTTCACCTTGATACTGGGATCACATCAGCCAATTCATCAACACAGGGTTATTGGCCCTCATTGGCCCATCAGCAGGCCCCATCAACTATGGCCTGTTTGTATTGTTGGGGCTCTCAGTGTAGCTGGGTGATTCCTACTAACTGCCCTGAAGTCAGGGCCAAATTTTTTTGTGCAGGAAAAGGTTCGAACTGCAGACCACACGTCAGGTTTCATAAAGTACATACTTTTTTTCCTTTGAGCTATGTGACCATAGTTGTCCAGTTAGTATCTAGCCTCTGATTCTTCTCGCAAGCCTGTCCAGATTCTGTTTCTAGCATTTTGCTGATTTTTTCGAAAACCTGTCCAGTTTGTATCTATCCTAGCACCTCATTTTGAAAAATTCTGTCCGGATTGGTATCTACCATTTAGCAGGATTTTCGGGGGTCCTGGTAGGTGCAGCGAATGGAGAGGTTGATATGAGAGTTAGGGCTTTGCCCCTTGTCCAAGGCACCAATGGTACCTTGGTTGTCAGAGTGGATCAGTAAGCGGCAGTTGTGTAAGCCCATTTCTTCAAGGAAATAGATGAGGAGCTCGACGGCAACTGTTTCAAGCCAGCAGATATCCCTACTGGCAATTTTCCAGGTGGGTGAGAGCTGGAAGGATGCCCAATGGTCCCTGATGATGATGCCTATGCCCCAAGATGTGGAGGCGTCGACATAGAGGTGAAGGTCTTGGAGAGGGCCATGAGGGTGGAGAGCGTGCGTCACAGTGCCATCTTCAAGTTTTTGAAGCCACCATGTGAGATCGGACATCATGGAATGGGGTGGGTACCTCGCCAAGAGTTCATTGTTGTGGAAGGATGATGTGAAATTTGATAAGGAAGGCAGGCGAGAGCGGCCGTCAAGGTAAACAAAGGCGACGTGGCAGAGGGAGCCATGGATCTTCTCCACATCAAGTAGGTGACAACACTGGGGGCATTGGCCTATTTATTCACAGAAGATATTGAGAATAAATCAGAGATAAAATAATAAATTGTTCAGGGATAATATCAGCGAGGAAATGAAGAAGAAATTCAAATTTTCTTCTTCAATAACATCAGCATCTAACTACGGCTTAGATTGTGAATATAATAAAAATTTCTTCCGAAGATGCAAGGCTGAGGATATGGAGAAGATATTGTGACGCATCACGCCTTTCACGTGGCTTTCGGGCCTGACTCCTGATCCATTGCGCTCCGCCCTCAGACTACACTATTTTATTGCACTTTCCTAGGCCTCAGCACATGAATATCTCAAGCCTGCTAATGAACTACGAGAGGGAATACCCGCCGGAACTATCTTCTATAATGAGGAGGATGAAGGCTGATACAGATGATTGAACTGCAAGGGTTGTCCAGTGAATTCAGGACCTCATTCGCTCACCCGGTTCATCTTCTCTCCCGAAACCTATAGTCACGGTGAACTTGCCTCACTTCCGCTATGTTCCTCACCTGGCATCAGTTGCTCAGCTGGCATCGGCATCTGGAAAAGAAGGAGTCGAACACTGTCGAAGGACCAGGACCACATTAAACTCGTCACCATTGCTCTCAACACCACGCTGGAGGTTGTACGCAGGAAGGGTGAATCGGCGCCCTCTAGAGAGGGAAAGAGAGGCAAAGTTTTGTTGGGTCCGATGCCACAGTGTCGATTTACGTGATTGCAGGCCGAACCATGGAAGATCGTTGTGGGATATGTTCGGGTATGCAGGGCTGGATTGAGTGGAGGTGCGTAGGTGGATGGTGGAAGAAATGGGCAAGAGGATGGTGAAGTTGTTCAAAAGTTCTGGTCTGAGCGATATCATTCCGCTGCTGAGGTGGAAATATGAAGATAGAGCTCACAGATAGTCCCAGCTACTACTGTGTAACGTCAACATACTCATCAATCACCATCACCACCAACTCACTCACAACCACTGTGGCATTTCTCATGCTCTGATCTTCCACCGTTCTCGCGATGGTTCAAGATGGACTCTCTGGACTGAAGGTATGTGCGCCTTGTTCTGATTTTCCGTTCACTTGACTGACTCAACGATATTGATAAGTACTTGCAGTGAACATCTAATGGCACTTTCCACTCTGTGTTCTGCAACAACCCACTCCTTACAAGCTCAACAGACCCATTGCAGCCCTATCAACGCACTATTGTAGAATTCCGTCACATGATTCAAGTACATGAACTACGCCCTCCCACTACATAATACAATGACACAAACCATCCGACGCAGCTTCTGGCGTACGCTAACCACAGGAATGTTAGCGTTGAATCCTCTCATCTAGATTTCCGCTCGTGGTGCAGGTAGTTCGGCGGCTTCAAGACACAGGGTGATTCATCGACAACCGATGGATTGGGAGCAATTCACGATGGGCAAGAAGGTGAGTATGAGAGTTGCTGCTGTCTTGAAATACTGCATATTGACGCAGTTGCAGCGCTTTGGGATTCATTCCCCCCAGAAGCGGGTAATCATATCGACTCTGAGTGGCCCCCTATTTCCAGGCTCTGCACAAAGCCAACAGGGTACGCACAATATCCCTCACCCCTCCTTCGAATTTCCGCCGTATCAGCCATTTACCTTTGTATTTGTTCTAGTCCCGCCACAGCTTGGAAGGATTAATTGTATGTTACCTATATCTCCCCGAAATAGATGTACGAATCGCGAAGTCAAGGTGGAAGGATCATTTTAATTGATCCTTTTGTGGTGGCCCTGACCTCCTCTTGCTCCAATCAGATCTGACTACGTAGTAAATCCACAAACACAGAAACCCCCCAACGAATCCAGGCTAAGGATTTACGATCCGTCCAGCTAAGCTGCCATCCCACCCTATCTAGCCCACTCCCTCCCCTCCAATCAAGCCAATGACAAGCCGAAAGCCTTCTGCGACGCTCTGG
>NW_001889882.1:1288344-1297286 GCF_000143565.1 Laccaria bicolor S238N-H82
CTTCTTTTTACTAACTCAGAGGGGGTTGTCTGTAAAGGATGTATGGAAATCGGCATTTGACAACTCGAGTAAGTCATCCTCTGTCTTTGTTTATTTCGTCAGTCACTCTGGGCAGGTATTAACCCTTTAATCTATGTCCCCCCAACCCCCTCAGACATTCGGATTGGCCAACCCTGGGGGAGATGATCGACAATGGAAAGCGAGTTCCATGGTGCAGAGGTCCTCGTCATCCTTGTCATCGTTCCCAAGGGTCATATGGGCGGTGAAGGACAGGGGCCACCGCCTTGCATGAAGAGATCTTTGAGGGCGTCGTAATTGATCTGTGTACCTGTACTTATTTGGGATTCTTCTTAAGGAGGTCGCGCACCAATCACACACAGATTCCGCAGTTGTTCCTCCAGCAGTAGTAGACACGTCTCAGGGAAGCCTCAATTATACAAAAAATATCGATTGAAATGAAGGACAGGCCATTCGATCCGTTGTTGCTTACTCTTTCTTTGACTTTCTCTTCTCATTGCAATATTTTACGACTTTCGCTAAAATATTCTAGGACCACAAAAGAAGGTAAGAATTTTTGGAAGTGAAGCTCAGCACAAGTAAAAGATTATCAGCTCTGCGCTCCAAGCTAAAGCCACTCCTTGAACATATGTTGATAGATTACCTTCACAATGTGGACCAAAATCACATAGCCCATGACCATGGCCGCCAAGAAGCCATAAAACTCTGGTTTAGGACGTGACATCCCCAGTACAGCACTAAGCTTGGGAATGTAAGGAATGGCGAATACTATGCCACTGACCAAAGTAGTCAGGGCTACAATGGAGACAGACACTCGTGATTGGATAATGGGAATTTTTCCTGTTTGGAGGAGTTGGATAATAAAGAGCTGACGGAAAAAGGGCCCAAGCGTCAGGACCTTGCTTCGTTTTTCGGACCAAGACACACACCTGAGTTATTGCACCCTCCAAAAACCAATTAGTCTGGGCAAGTGGAACCAGGGTAGAATGTTGGTCTCGGATTCCGAATGGGTACCTGGGCATGTCATGAGCTATTTCAAAGAAAGGGAAAGAATGTGAAACCCACCAATTGATAAGGAAGGTACAAATATCGAATACACTGTAAGTTGGGCCCAAAAAAATCATGAAGCGTGCAATTGACCTGGCATTCCAAGTGGTTGGAGCGGCGAGATATTCCGGGTCGACGTTATCCCTGTGCGCACACCAGTCAGGACGAACTGATGACAAAAGACGACAAGCTCTACCAAGGAATTGTAGCCTGGGAGGAATCATACAGCAAGTTTTGGAAGAGAAGCTGGAGTGGTTGAATTGGCTGGTAAGGCAACCACGCTAAGGCGACTAACAAATTAAACAAACAAAAGACGTGTTATTTCGAGAAACCCTTGAGTCGAGAAACACTAACCGAGGACAGAGAAAACATTGTTAAAGTTGGATGAGGTGGCCATCTTGATGTACTTGATTGTATTGATGAACCTGATACACAGTTCAAAAGAATGAGAGAATGAGAGAGAAAGATACACACATTTGTCTGCCTTACAAAACACGATGGGCAATGACATCAAGATTTTTTTCCAACAGAATAACATTGGCAGCCTCCTTGGCGATCTCAGTTCCCAAATCCACAGAAATTTCGACATCAGCCACGCGAATCGCCAAGGCGTCGTTAACTCCGTCGCCTAAAAATGCGACAACTCCGCCCCCTCCACCACTACGTAACCCTTCCATGACTTGAAGTTTCTGATGAGGACCTTTGCGAAAATAATGCACCATTCCAGAACCGCATCAAACTTTGCGGCTTGACCAGTGGAAAGTGCAGCCAGCTGTGATCCCGTAATCATCAAGTCTTTCTCGTCCTCTGGGATGCTGAGGTGATTGGGGGAGGATGACTTGGAAGGAAGGATACCAAGATTTCAGGCGACTTTGGCAGGGAGCATTGCCAGTGAGAATTTTGACCTGTTCTCCAAGTTAGCATGCTATGGTTTGGTGACAAAAATAAACATGCCTGGACGCCCAGCTTAGCAAGCCTATTGATTGCCTCAGAAGCATTGGGTTACAAAGGATCCAAAAAGCCAACAAGTCGGATGAAGACAACCGTCGGTCACGTCATTGGTGTTCAACGTCATAAAAGGCAGGGCAACCGACGATTTACAAGCTACAGCAACAAGTCGAAGTCCTTCTCCATTGAGCCTCTCAGCCGTGTCGAAAATTCACTGTCCAGCATCGACAGTGAGCGGCGAGGCCTTGTTGGGCTTGAAGTCGTCCAACTTGGTGGACGCAGACGGTGTGGAACGCTACTCGATGCTAGTGTCACTCGGGTAGCGGGACGGCTGTTGGAGCACCTAGCGGACAACGCGAACAGAGGTGTGACGACCCATGAAGACTGGTGGGTACCACTTTTATCATATAAATAAGGTAACTGCCTAGAGCTCCCTGTGTATAAGTCCACAGTCTTTATGATAGGAATCATTCCAGTTACCATGTCTATTCATTAGGCGATTTTCATTAGTTATCTGGGCGATATCATGGTGATTTTCATTATTTATCTGGCTGATATCATTGCAATTTTCATTAGAAACCTGGGCGATATCATTGGAAATTTCATTAGCTACTTGGTCAATATCATTGTGATTTTCATTATTTATCTGGCCGATATCATTGTGATTTTCATTAGATACCTGGGCGATATCATTGGAAATTTCATTAGCTACTTGGGCAATATCATTGCGATTTTCATTAGAAACCTGGGCAATATGATTGGAAATTTCATTAGCTACTTATGGGCAATATCATTGGAAATTTCATTAGCTACTTGGTCAATATCATTGTGATTTTCATTAGTTATCTGGCCGATATCATTGTGATTTTCATTAGATACCTGGGCGATATCATTGGAAATTTCATTAGCTACCTGGCCAATATCATAGCAATTTTCATTAGAAACCTGGGCGATATCATTGGAAATTTCATTAGCTACTTGCAATATCATTGCGATTTTCATTAGTTATCTGGCTGATATCATAGCGATTTTCATTAGAAACCTGGGCGATATCATTGGAAATTTCATTAGCTACTTGCAATATCATTGCGATTTTCATTAGTTATCTGGCCAATATCATTGCGATTTTCATTGGATACCTGGGCGATATCATTGGAAATTTCATTAGCTACTTGGGCAATATCATTGCAATTTTCATTAGAAACCTGGGCGATATCATTGGAAATTTCATTAGCTACTTGGGCAATATCATTGCAATTTTCATTATTCATCTGGCCGATATCATTGCAATTTTCATTAGAAACCTGGGCGATATCATTGGAAATTTCATTAGCTACTTGTGGGCGATATCATTGGAAATTTCATTAGCTACTTGGTCAATATCATTGCGATTTTCATTAGTTATCTGGCCAATATCATTGGAAATTTCATTAGCTACTTGCCCAATATCATTGCGATTTTCATTGGAAACCTGGGTGATATCATTGGAAATTTCATTAGCTACTTGGCCAATATCATTGCGATTTGAACATCAGGCACTGCCTTCAGGGTCCACTTCAGGGTACATCCCAAAAGGGAAATATCACCTGGTTTGACTAAAAAGTGAAGAAAACCAAGAGGAGAATGACTTTACCTATCAGGGTCCATGTAAGGGGATAAAGAAAGGGCTACAATTATTGTATCGTGNGAAAAATGACCAAAAAAGGAAGGTTCATGCCCTACTATAAGAGTCAGATATAGACTACCAAGTTTACTGATAGACTACAAAAAAGTCGGACTTAGACTACACAGTTTACTGATAGACTATAAAAGACTATAAAAGCTTGGACTTAGACTACAAAGTTAGGGTTAGGGTCAAAAGGTTATCCTGACTACAAAGTTTGTAGTGTCCGCTTTTTGAGACTACAAAAGTTTGTAGTGTCCGCTTTTTCATTAGAAAGTTTGTAGTGTGCGCTTTTTGAGACTACAAAGTTTGTAGTGTTCATTTTTTCATTAGAAAAGTTTGTAGTGTGTGCTTCTGCTTTTTGAGACTACAAAAGTTTGTAGTGTTGAGCTTTTTCATTAGAAAAGTCTGTAGTGTCCACTTTTTGAGACTACAAAAGTTTGTAGGGTCCGCTTTTTGATACTACAAAAGTTTGTTGTTGACATGTAGTTTATGGTGTCCTTGGCCCTATCTATGTTATGGGGATGATGTTGAAGGATTGCCATCATATTGCCAGTGCTGTAGCATTACTTTTTGACATCATGCACAAGTTGTCTTTCATATTAGGAAAGGCTATTCCTATCTCAAAACATAATTGTAAGCTCATGTGGGGATATGGCTGAAGGATTGACATGACTTTACATATTGCTATTGCCACATCATCAGTTTCTCACATCATGCCCAAGTTGGCTTTCAAGCTAGAGGAGGCTATTCATGTTGATATCTACTCAATACATGGTCAACTTACAACATGACCTGACTTAAAGATACCTCCAAGGATGAATCAGCCCATCATCCTATGGCCCTCAAAGAGCAGTATCAAAGTTGATGATGTTTGGGACAGGCCAGTAGCTATCAATGTGAAAGCAGACAGTGTGAAAGCCAACTTGGTCATGATGTAAAAAACTGGTGATGTCATGTCAATCCTTCAGCCATATCTCCACATGAACTCATAATTATGTTTTAAGGTATGACAGTAGGTATCAATATGAAAGGCTTAGAATAGCCTTTCCTAATGTGAAAGACAACCTGTGCATAATGTCAAAAACTCATGCTGCAGCACTGGCAATATCATGGCAATCCTTCAACCTCATGCCCATAACCTAGACAGGATTAATGACACCACAAAATACATGGCAACTTGTAGTCTCAAAAAGCGGACACTACAAACTTTTGTAGTCTCAAAAAGCGGAAGTGCACACTACAAACTTTTCTAATGAAAAAATGAACACTACAAACTTTGTAGTCTCAAAAAGCGCACACTACAAACTTTCTAATGAAAAAGCGGACACTACAAACTTTTGTAGTCTCAAAAAGCGGACACTACAAACTTTGTAGTCAGGATAACCTTTTGACCCTAACCCTAACTTTGTAGTCTAAGTCCAAGCTTTTGTAGTCCAAGTCCGACTTTTGTAGTCTTTTATAGTCTATCAGTAAACTTTGTAGTCTATCAGTAAACTTGGTAGTCTTTTAGTGTATTAGTAAACTTTGTAGTCTAAGTTCAACTTTTATAGTCTTTTATAGTCTATCAGTAAACTGTGTAGTCTAAGTCCGACTTTTTTGTAGTCTATCAGTAAACTTGGTAGTCTATATCTGACTCTTATAGTAGGGCATGAACCTTCCTTTTTTGGTCATTTTTCCCACGATACAATAATTGTAGCCCTTTCTTTTAGCTTTCTAAATATACTGAAATCATGTTATTTGGTTTTGTTTTCATGGAGAAAAACACAAAAAACAAAAAAAAAACACGACACTTTTGAAATTCCTTTACCTCATATCTCCACAACAAAAGCACTTCAGAACATAATTCAAACAGATTCGGGAAGCTACAGTGTAGGGCTACAATTTTCGTTTTTTTGACCATTTTTGGTAATTGGTCATGTGACCATCATCCCAACATCCCCTTACATGGACCCTGATAGGTAAAGTCATTCTCCTCTTGGTTTTCTTCACTTTTTAGTCAAACCAGGTGATATTTCCCTTTTGGGATGTACCCTGAAGTGGACCCTGAAGGCAGTGCCTGATGTTCAAATCGCAATGATATTGGCCAAGTAGCTAATGAAATTTCCAATGATATCACCCAGGTTTCCAATGAAAATCGCAATGATATTGGGCAAGTAGCTAATGAAATTTCCAATGATATTGGCCAGATAACTAATGAAAATCGCAATGATATTGACCAAGTAGCTAATGAAATTTCCAATGATATCGCCCACAAGTAGCTAATGAAATTTCCAATGATATCGCCCAGGTTTCTAATGAAAATTGCAATGATATCGGCCAGATGAATAATGAAAATTGCAATGATATTGCCCAAGTAGCTAATGAAATTTCCAATGATATCGCTTAGGTATCTAATGAAATTTCCAATGATATTGCCCAGGTTTCTAATGAAAATCGCAATGATATTGGCCAAGTAGCTAATGAAATTTCCAATGATATCGGCCAGATAACTAATGAAAATCGCAATGATATTGACCAAGTAGCTAATGAAATTTCCAATGATATCACCCAGGTTTCTAATGAAAATTGCAATGATATCGGCCAGATAAATAATGAAAATCGCAATGATATTGACCAGGTAGTTAATGAAAATTGCAAATGATATTGGCCAGATAACTAATGAAAATTGCAATGATATCGGCCAAGCAGCTAATGAAATTTCCAATGATATCACCCAGGTATCTAATGAAAATTGCAATGATATCGGCCAGATAACTAATGAAAATTGCAATGATATCGGCCAAGCAGCTAATGAAATTTCCAATGATATCGCCCAGGTTTCTAATGAAAATTGCAATGATATCGGCCAGATAACTAATGAAAATTGCAAATGATATCGCCCATGTAGCTAATGAAATTTCCAATAATATCGCCCAGGTATCTAATGAAAATCACAATGATATCAGCCAGATAACTAATGAAAATCCACTTCAGTCACCCACCTTGAACAAGCTATTAGCCTTGTAAAATGTAAGAATGTATCCAGGCTAATAGGTTGTGCGGCCATTTATTTTTCTTGCCTTGGTAGAAAATATAATATTGGATTGGGTAGAAAATGTTTGACCTTTAATATTGTGACCAGAAATTTTTGGGTAGATAAATTGTGTTCAAAAATATCCTAGTCAAGTGAAAGTGGTCAGAAATATTTGAAGGGGTTCAGACTGGTAAGAAATATTTGAGCCAAGTCAAACTGGCCAGAAATATTTGAGGTGTGCCAAAGTGGCAAGAAATGTTTCAGTGGTGTGACATCGCTCGGATATATTCTAAGCATGTCACACTGCTGAAAAATCTTTTAGCTTTGTCACATGGCTCAAACATATCCGACCAGTGTCACGGGGTATCTGGGGTCCCAGTTTCAGAAAAAAAACTTGGTTTTTCTGGTGCAGTTTTCTCATCATTTTATACATTGCTTTTTTTTTCCCTCAAAACTCATCTAAGTTTCCTCTCACCAATACCCCACTTCTATCTGCCATTTTCACCACTCTAAGGTTGTCTTCACCAATACCCCACTTCTATCAGTCATGTTCACCACTCTAAGTCTGTTTTCACCAACACCCCACTTCTCTCTGTCATGTTCACCACTCTAAGGTTGTTTTCACCAACACTCCACTTCTCTCTGTCATGTTCACCACTCTAAGTCTGTTTCAATTCTCTCTGTCATGTTCACCACACTCTAAGGTTATTTTCACCAACACCCCACTTCTCTCTGTCATGTTCACCACTCTAAGTCTGTTTCACTTCTCTCTGTTATGTTCACCACTCTAAGGTTATTTTCACCAACACCCCACTTCTCTCTGTCATGTTTACCACTCTAAGTCTGTTTCACTTCTCTCTGTTATGTGTTCACCACTCTAAGTCTGTTTCACTTCTCTCTGTCATGTTCACCACTCTAAGTCTGTTTCAATTCTCTCTGTTATGTGTTCACCACTCTAAGTCTGTTTCACTTCTCTCTGTCATGTTCACCACTCTAAGTCTGTTTCAATTCTCTCTGTTATGTGTTCACCACTCTAAGTCTGTTTCACTTCTCTCTGTCATGTTCACCACTCTAAGTCTGTTTCACTTCTCTCTGTTATGTTCACCACTCTAAGGTTGTTTTCACAAACACTCCGCTTCTCTCTGTCATGTTCACCACTCTAAGGTTATTTTCACCAACACCCCACTTCTCTCTGTCATGTTCACCACTCATTGGGCCTTGTCATATGACTGAATATATTTTTGACCACCCTCCCCTCCACCTCTGCCTCTACTTCAGCTCCCAGATCTCCAAGTGCATCTTTCCCTCCCCCCCCAGTGAAACCCCCACATGTCTTAACTTGTAGACCAAATCCAAAAGATATTATGAAAATGTCTTAGCCAGGCAAACATGTGGAGTGAGTGAGAGATATCTCACAAATATTTCTTTGCAACTCAAACACTTCTGAACTTGTTAAAAATATCCCAAAGATAGTGTAAAGATTTCCTAGCCTGGCAAACATATCTGCAGTTAATTGACAAATATTTCTTTAGAACTCAAACATGTAGAAAATATCTGAAAGATATCATAAAGATTTTCTTGGCCAGGCAAACATATTTGACGAATATTTCTTTGGAACTCAAACATTTCTTAACTTCTATAAAATAGCCGAAAGATATCCTAAACATTTTAGGCCAGCCCAAACATATTTGAACTTGATGAGAGATATCTCACAGATATTTCTTTGGAACTGAAACATCTCTTAACTTGGAGAAAATATCCTGAATCAGATAAACATCTTTATGAAACTTTCTTTAGCCAGCCAAACCTTTCTGACTTAATCAGAAATGTTTTCCCAAGATATCTTGGGTAGCCCAACATTTCTTAACTTGGTAAAGAAATATCTCACAAACATATCTTGGGTAGCCAAACATTTCTTAACCTGACCAAAGTCTTTTGTATTTTATAAAGATTTCCTAGCCCAACAAACATTTCTAAACCTCATAAGAAATATTTCACAAAGATTTCTGGACCTGTCAAAGTTTTTTCAACCTTGGGATTTCTTTCTTTCAAATATATCCTATATATTTTTCAAATATATCCTGAACCAGAATATATCTTTCAGTCAAAGTTTTTTGAACCTTGGGCAGAAATAACTTGCAAAGATTTCTTTGCCTAGTCAAATATTTTTGAATATATCAAAAAAACATTTCACAACATTTTCTGGATCTGAATTCAATCTATTGACTATTGGATCAGATATGCTAAATG
>NW_001889882.1:1298772-1304502 GCF_000143565.1 Laccaria bicolor S238N-H82
AGGGAGTGTCCACCTTGTTTGAAGGCCATCCGGTGAGCGCAACCTTGTCTGCCTCTGCGTAGTTTGCGAATGTTGTCAACGGCATTGTTGTTCTTTTACTCTTTGGGCGACTGACGGTCCCAACTGGGTGAACTTGAGTAAATCCAATGACAATTCGCATGTCCGACTTACGCCATTTAGCCATAAAAATCTGCTTGAACTCCTTTTGACTATCCTTCGATGGTGCATACCTTTCGGAAGATGAACTTGTACCTGAAGTCTTTCGGCTTGCGTTCGCTGCAACAGGTGCGTCTTTGCTTCCTTCATGGCTGTCGTCAATCTGTAAGCCTTGCCTCAATTCCTGTTTATAACGCGCAGCTCTACCGTGCCAAGTTAATCAAAAATTGTGAAAAGAACTTAATGTGTGTCTCACCGAATGGTTGTGGCGAAGATGTCTGTCCACTTCCTAATTGGATAATTCTCGCGTTCGAAGATTTCCTTTAAAAATGCTGAGTTAACAAAGAGGCCATCCTTTTGATGTGCCGCCGGCTTGTCTCCTGAGTAAACAATAAAGCCCGCAATGTCGAATTCGGGGTCGGTGCGACGATAGAAGAGCCACCGTCCACGATCTCGTCATGAAGGTGTTCGTAAATTTCCTGCATACGCTCTTCCTTTTCCTCACTGGTGGTAGTGCCCTGCATGTACTCAGTATAGCACTGATCCATGAACTTGGCCTTTTCTTCCTTGGTCACTGCCCAGAATGCTATTAGAACTACATTTGTCAATTGGAAAAAACTGTGCCACTTACTTCCTTGCATGTCATCCTTGCGCGTCCGGCTAATATACGATCGGAACTTGTTTGCCCTGTTGGGCCCTCGTTTCTCCTTCAACAGAAGCTCAGCCCGCTCCAAGACGAACTCAGATCGCCGTCCGAATTGAGTGCCCAACTCGGCCGCCATCTGGCAGACATACTCGCCAAACAATGAGTAGCACGTTTGCTCGAAGTGAGTGACCTTTTTTGTTGACATGGCCTTGAGAATGGCCTCCTCCACCGGCAACGTCATCCCAAGCTCGGCCAGGAATTCTGCAGCCGAAGTTGCAGGTGGAGTCGACGATGCGGAAGAAGTGGAGCGGGCACTCCTCGCGACTGAGGCCGAACGCGAGTGTGGCCTGCTTTGTGTACCCTCCTCCATTTCCTCATCCTCCATTTCATTGTCCTCATCCTCTGTATCAATGACTTCATCCCCTCGTTCCTTTCGCCTGGCGCGATCTCGCATCAAGTCCTGGCGAGCGCCTTCCCAATCCGAGCCACTGAGGTTGCTTTCAGGGACTTCCTGCGAGGCCAAGCTCTGGCGGCGCCTGGTTCTCTCATTCACGATCCTCTCCCAATTCAGGGCGTCAATGTGGTCGTAAGGTTCCCGAGGAGCAGTGTACCCCTTAGGAATGGGGACATATTCCTCCGAATCCTCCAGGAACACCTGGATTAAGCGATCTGCGGCGTCTTGCTCCCCGGGCTGTGGCAAAGAGCCTTCATAGTGGTGGTGCCCAGCATCCCATGGCTGGGTGAACCGATATGTCACCGCATCCGAGCAGAGAAGGGAGCGCATGCGGTTCTTCTCATCCCATGGAAGGTCGTCCTCCAGCGAGAGGATTTCCAAAGGGTCGTCTCCAGGTCTGCGAGTCCTGCCCAGTGCAATCGCAGCCTCGATGATGTAGGTATTGATGTGGAGGATGTCTTCCTCCTTCAAGATGTTGATCGCGTCCACGTGGTCCTCAGGCCAGTGAGGGGCTGAAAAGCCGTGCGGTATGGGGAGCCACTTCCCGGTGTTGTCGTCCATGTATGTGGTAAACCAGTCGGCTGCAGTCTGGGAGCCTTCTGCCATCTCGCGGCCATGGTAGTAACGAGGGGCCTTGTTGGCGTAGCTGAAGCAATACGCCCTGTCTTTGGACTTGCATGCATCTCGCATCTCCTGGACCTCATCCAGTTCGAGGTCATGTATCGTCAACGACCTTGGATGGAAGTCGTCGTCGCTGATGCCGGTGAGTACCTTTCCGGTTGAAGGCAAATCATTGACGTCGAAGCTTGAATGATAGCTATTGGCGCCTTCTGGCAGGTCAGGCAGGGTTATGTCCTCATCATCCAAACACGCCGAGGTTAAGTCCGATAGCGTGTGGTCGCTATTGTCCGTACTAAAAACAAAACGTGAGTTTCAATATGCATACAAACAGCGAGTAATTTACGAACTTCAAGGTGATCGCAGCGGGGGCCGTACGTTCAGCAGAAGAGGATTTCCAGGTAGAACCGTACGTTTTGAGCACAGGAGCTGGTTTAAGGATCGGTTTATGGATCGTAGTAATCCCTGACTTGTTTGGCACATGCTTGGGCCTGCAATGGCCGGTACCAAGACCATGAGTTTAGTTGTCAGACAGAAAAATTAAAAGAAAAAGCAACCGACTCAAGTCAGGTTGAAGAAATTACCGCTGGCATAAAGTCAAGCAGCATGCGAGCGACCTAAGTCAGCTCGAGGGACAAAGGCCACACCCTCGGGGTCGCACGGCAAACCAGAACAACACAAGCGGCGAATGGCACTCCATCCAAACCAGCACCAAAAAAAAAGAAGAAAAAAAGAAGAATAGAAGCTTAAAGAACAAAAGCTCACCTGTCGGAGTGAACAGCATTTGGATCAGACGCAACAGGCACTTCATTGTCAACAATCCTACAGGCAAATGGGTAAGTAATTGTGGGACTGCAAGCGGTGAACAATGAACGTGCGGCAACCGACTCAAGTCTGGTTGAAGGAAATGCCGCTGACACCAAGTCAAGCAGCATGCGAGCGACCTAAGTCGGCTCGATGCGGAGGGAATGAATGTGGAGGGCATGAACATATAACTTACGTTGAAGCCTGCACCCTAGCTTCCTCGGCAGCCTTTGGACGAGCCGCCGCTTCATGGCCTACATTCCTATTGGGCAGATGAGTCAGCACTTGTGGACTGCATCAGGAAAGCACAGAGCCACTAGTGGGTACCACCTTTATCATAAAAATAAGGTAACTGCCTAGGGCTCCCTGTGTATAAGTCCACAGTCTTTATGATAGGAATCATTCCAGTTACCATGCATTTTCATTAGGCAATTTTCATTAGCTACTTGGCCAATAACATTGTGATTTTCATTACATACCTGGGCGATATTATTTGAAATTTCATTAGCTACATGGGCGATATCATTTACGATTTTCATTAGTTATCTGGCCGATATCATTGTGATTTTCATTAGATACCTGGGTGATATCATTGGAAATTTCATTAGCTACATGGGCGATATCATTTGCAATTTTCATTAGTTATCTGACTGATATCATTGTGATTTTCATTAGATACCTGGGCGATATTATGGGAAATTTCATTAGCTACTTGGCCGATATCATTGCAATTTTCATTAGAAACCTTGGTGATATCATTGGAAATTTCATTAGCTACTTGGTCAATATCATTGCGATTTTCATTATTTATCTGGCCAATATCATTGCGATTTTCATTATTTATCTGGCCGATATCATTGCAATTTTCATTAGAAACCTGGGCGATATCATTGCAAATTTCATTAGCTACTTGGTCAATATCATTGCGATTTTCATTAGAAACCTGGGCGATATCATTGGAAATTTCATTAGCTACTTGGTCAATATCATTGCGATTTTCATTATTTATCTGGCCAATATCATTGTGATTTTCATTATTTATCTGGCCGATATCATTGCAATTTTCATTAGAAACCTGGGCGATATCATTGGAAATTTCATTAGCTACTTGGTCAATATCATTGTGATTTTCATTATTTATCTGGCCAATATCATTGCAATTTTCATTAGGTGCCTAGGTGATATCATTGCAACTTTCATTAGCTACATGAGCAATATCATTGCGATTTTTCAAATGTAGCCCTGGGTATTTCATTGTGATTTTTCAATGGATACCCAGGGCATGAATGCTTTGAATACAGAACATCAGGCACTGCCTTCAGGGTCCACTTCAGGGTCCATCCCAAAAGGGAAATATCACCTGGTTTGACTAAAAAGTGAAGAAAACCAAGAGGAGAATGACTTTACCTCTCAGGGTCCATGTAAGAGGATGTTGGGATGATGGTCACATGACCAATTACCAAAAAATGGTCAAAAGCGAAAGTTGTAGCCCTATACTGTAGCTTCCCAAATCTGTTTGAATTATGTTCTGAAGTGCTCCTGTTGTGGAGATATGAGGTAAAGGAATTTCAAAAGTGTTGTGTTTTTTTTTTTGTTTTTTGTGTTTTTCTCGATGAAAACAAAACCAAATAACATGATTTCAGTATATTTAGAAAGCTAAAAGAAAGGGCTACAATTATTGTATCATGGGAAAAATGACCAAAAAAGGAAGTACTATAAGAGTCAGATATAGACTACCAAGTTTGCTGATAGACTACAAAAAAGTCGGACTTAAACTACAAAGTTTACTGATAGACTACAAACGACTACAAAAGTCGAACTTAGACTACAAAGTTTACTCATACACTACAAATGACTACAAAAGTCAGACTTAGACTACAAACACTTGGACTTAGACTACAAAGTTAGGGTTAAGGTCAAAAGGTTATCCTGACTACAAAGTTTGTGTTGTGCGCTTTTTTAGACTACAAAAGTTTGTTGTGTCCGCTTTTTCATTAGAAAGTTTGTAGTGTGCGCTTTTTGAGACTACAAAGTTTGTAGTGTTCATTTTTTCATGAGAAAAGTTTGTAGTGTGCACTTTTTGAGACTACAAAAGTTTGTAGTGTCCGCTTTTTGAGACTACAAGTTGCCATGTAGTTTGTGGTGTCATTGACCCTGTCTAGGTTATGGGCATGAGGTTGAAGGATTGCCATGATATTGCCAGTGCTGCAGCATAAGTTTTTGACATTATGCACAGGTTGTCTTTCACATTAGGAAAGGCTATTCTAAGCCTTTCATATTGATACCTACTGTCCTATCTTAAAACATAATTATGAGTTCATGTGGAGATATGGCTGAAGGATTGACATGACATTGCCAAGTTTTGACATCATGACCAAGTTGGCTTTCACACTGTCTGCTTTCACATTCATAGCTACTGGCCTGTCCCAAACATAGTCAACTTTGATACAGCTCTTTGAGGGCCATAGGATGATGGGCTGATTCATCCTTGGAGGTGTCTTTAAGTCAGGTCATGTTGTAAGTTGACCATGTATTGAGTAGATATCAACATGAATAGCCTCCTCTAGCTTGAAAGCCAACTAGAATAGCCTTTCCTAATATGAAAGACAACTTGTGCATGATCTCAAAAACTAATGCTACAGCACTGGCAATATGATGGCAATCCTTCAACCTCATCCCCATAACATAGATAGGGCCAAGGACACCATAAACTACATGTCAACTACAAACTTTTCTAATGAAAAAGCGCAACACTACAAACTTTTGTAGTCTCAAAAAGCGGACACTACAAACTTTGTAGGCAAGATAACCTTTTGACCCTAACCCTAACTTTGTAGTCTAAGTCCAAGCTTCACAAGTATACATAGATGTCGCTATAGTACCATAACAATAGAAATTGACAATTGTCCCAATAAGTCATAGGGCTACCCCAATGGGCCCAATACACATGGACACTATGGATCCATACCTGGGACCAATGGATGTTTACAGCATATGGTATTAATGTGTGGCCCAATGCATATTCTGCAGATGTGGTTATTGCCATAATCAA
>NW_001889882.1:1304581-1306538 GCF_000143565.1 Laccaria bicolor S238N-H82
ATGTCACTGTCACACCTTAGAAATATATTTTTGCCCTGGCTTGGCCTTAGGATATATTTTGGGAGACAGATGTGGTAAGGATATATTTTTTGGGTCTGTAGGGGTGTCAGGGGTCCTAGTTTCACCAAAAAAACTTGTGATTTTTTTGCTGTCTGGGATATATATTCTGGAAGATTCTGCAATGATTTCCAGGGGTTTTGGCAGTATGTCTGGTCTGTCCTCCCAGTATGTAGGTAGCAATAAGGGGCATCAATAGCATCTGCAACCTACCTGAGTAGTTGCTTGCATATTATCCACTTTGACACTATAGATACAGTTTGTACTATGAAATTCTTTAGCTGCCTTGAAACACCCTCAAGTTGACAAAGTGCTTTGATCTTTCTCTTCTTCTCTGTTCAGTTGCACAGTTCACCAACATCTGTATTACCATCAAGTTGGCAAAGTGCTTTGATCTTTCTCTTCTTCTCTGTTCAGTTGCACAGTTCACCAACATCTGTATTACCATCAAGTTGGCAAAGTGCTTTGATCTTTCTCTTCTTCTCTGTTCAGTTGCACAGTTCACCAACATCTGTATTACCATCAAGTTGGCAAAGTGCTTTGATCTTTCTCTTCTTCTCTGTTCAGTTGCACAGTTCACCAACATCTGTATTACCATCAAGTTGGCAAAGTGCTTTGATCTTTCTCTTCTTCTCTGCTCAGTTGCATACTCCACCCACATCTGTATTACCATCAAGTTGACAAGTTCTTTGATCTTTCTCTTCTTCTCTCTCCAGTTGCACCTTATCTGCATACCCCACCAACATCTGTATTACCATCCTTTACAGACAAGAGTTCACCAAGTTCTTTGTTGTTTCTCTCCTTCTCTTCCTTTCTTCCTCTCCTCCTCTTCTTCTCTCCCTGCCTCCCTTCCTCTTTCTCTTGAGTTTTGATTGTAAATTTTTGGACAACGAATTCTATTCACCATGTCATAGTATGGAGTCACACCTATCTTTCCACTAAAAAATCCTGAACCAAGATCTATTTTTCGACCATATCATGAATCCAGATACATAATTTCTGAACTATATCATGAATATTTTAATTAGATGCTGGACCAAGATATACCTTTCCACTTTATCTTAACAAGGATATATCTTTCAACTATATCTTGAACAAGAATATATTCATAAGACATATATTTCAATTATATCCTGACCCAGGATATATCCTTCAACTATATCTTGAGCCAGGATATATCTACTTTGACACTATAGATACAGTTTGTACTATGAAATTCTTTAGCTGCCTTGAAACACCCTCTGAGTTGACAAAGTGCTTTGATCTTTCTCTTCTTCTCTGTTCAGTTGCACAGTTCACCAACATCTGTATTACCATCAAGTTGGCAAAGTGCTTTGATCTTTCTCTTCTTCTCTGTTCAGTTGCACAGTTCACCAACATCTGTATTACCATCAAGTTGACAAACTGCTTTGATCTTTCTCTTCTTCTCTTTTCAGTTGCACAGTTCACCAACATCTGTATTACCAGCAAGTTGACAAAGTTCTTTGATCTTTCTCTTCTTCTCTCTCCAGTTGCACCTTATCTGAACACCCCACCCACATCTGTATTACCACCCTTCACAGACAAGAGTTCACCACATTCTTTGTTGTTTCTCTCCTCTCTTCTTTTCTTCTCCTCCTCTTCTTCTCTCCCTACCTTCCTCCCTCTTTCTCTTGAGTTTTGATTGTAAATTTATGGACAAACAGTTCACCAAGCTCTTTGTTGTTTCTCTCCTTCTCTTCCTTTCTTCCTCTCCTCTTCTTCTCTCCTGGCTTCCTCCCTCTTTCTCTTGAGTTTTGATTGTAAATTTATGGACAAAGAGCTCTGACAAAGTTCTTTGATCTTTCTCTTCTTCTCTCTTCAGTTGCACCTTATCTGCATACCTCACACACATCTGTATTACCATCCTTCACAGACAACA
>NW_001889882.1:1310867-1313495 GCF_000143565.1 Laccaria bicolor S238N-H82
TTTTCATTGTCGATAACAAAAGGCGAGCGGCTTTGGATCGCGCTTCTTCCTGCTCGTCACGCTCCAAGTCGCGTTCGTCTTCCTCCTCGGTGTCCGTAACCAAAGGTTTCTTGCCTTTGGAACGCTGTTCTTCCTCCTCACGCGCTTCTTCCTCCTCGCGCTCCAAGTCTGGTTCTTCTTCGGCATCTTCCTCGTCAATCTTCGCGTCATCCTCTTCAGTGTCCGTAACCGACTGTCCCCTCGATTTATGCCAGTCCCTCGTCTTTTCTTCCTCACGCCGTCCCTCTTCATAATCGGACCCAGTGACGTCGCTCTCGATCATGGGATCTGGGGCTTCCCAGTCCTCTAATGCTGTGACTTTCTCCTTCTTCCCTTCTTCCTTACGTGGACGAAGTTGGCGACGTGCAAGAATAATTGCGGAGCGACGATGCTGCTCAGCTCGAGCCAGTTCATGGTTGACAGCGTCAACATAGTCCTGGGGGTCGTGTGGGGCCGTGTAACCCGCAGGGAGCATGCGGTACATCTGTGTTTCGTTGTCCCACATTTCCGTACGCCTATCTGCAGCATTTTGGGCACCTTCTTGAGGTAAGGAGCCTTGGTAGCGGCTGTGGCCCTCCTCCCAGGGCTTTCGGAACTTGTAGGCCGCCTCTTCCCCCTCGAGGCCTGCCACCAATGCCGCCTCTTCCCCCTCTGAAATATCATAAACGTGGAGAGGGTGGATCTCCGGATCGCCGGGCTCACGAGAGGCATTGAGTTCCTTGAAGGCTTTGCGAGTCTCTGGGTGGACATATGCGATGCAACGACGATCCTGAATGCGTATGTTGTTCTCTGCCTCAATGAGATCTTCTGGCGTGTGAGGGGCCGTGTAATTCGCTGGGATTGGGACCCAAAATCCTGTTTCTTCGTCCAACATGGTCGTCCGATCGTCCGCTGCAGAGCAGCCCCCTCTCTTGGGGCGACGTCTGTGGTAGCTGCGATAACCCCCTTCTGTAAAGGCGAATCGGTAACGAGTATTGCCTTTGAGTGCGCCATTCAAGGCAGCGATCTTGATGTCGTCAAAGTGGCCGAGGGATATCAATTCGATGCGTGGTGGCAGATGTGGGCGACCAGGGTCGTCTTCGTCTTCGTCTTCGTCTTCGTCATTCATGCCTTCCGCAGTGGCTGAGGAGAGGGAGTTGGATGGTGGAACTGGAGCATCAGGCTCCGTGGCAGATATCCTAAAATTATTATGAGATTGTTCTAATGTAATCTACAGCGGAAACAACTCACATAGTGACAACGTCATCCGTGTTGTCAGGCAAAGCAGGGACGGAATCCTGGACACTGTTTAAATGAAGTTAGTTTATGTTTCCGAGGCCGCCGCTGCCCAACCGACTAAAGTCTGGTTGAGCGGGGTTGTCGACATAAAGTCTGACAATCAGGAAACGACTAAAGTCTGATTCCACGACGGATAAAACAATAAGGTGAGCAACTAACCTTCTTTTGCCAGCTGCTGCCCTCAGCCGTGCTTCTGCCTGTCCGAGGTTCATCTTGCACGTCATCACGGGATTTGTTGGTCGATATCGAGACGCATTCGAGGACTTGACGCGTGTCAGCGTTGCTGTTGGTGGCCTGCTTATAAATTATTAGTGAGATAGTGACTATATAGACGCTGCACGACGTACCTTTTTGGAGAGATTTGGCTCCGGCTTTTTGTTTTTCTTTGACCTTTTGTTGGCCTTTGAAGCCTAAGTGACATGTGCCACGTCGGTACACAGTCGGGGAGGGAGGGTGATTGACTTACAGGGGGTTTCGTGGAATGAGATCCGCCACCTGCCAAACCTCGGTCTTTTTGTTTGGGAGCGCGGGGAGGCATACTGTAGAGTGAATTAGGAAGCCCTTGGTGGCTTGTTCAAATAAGTCGCGGTGGAAGGAAGTTCCTCCCAGTGGGTGTGAGCTGGTTAAATATTTGTGTGCGTGTGATCACATGCAACGCGACAGCCCTGACGACCTTCGAAATTTGGACAGTGTGGAGGGCCATGCATGCATATTAGGGTTAGTAGCCCAGACTGAATGGTGGGTTGAGCACGTAATACAGCTGGTCGACCGAAAGACTTACATTGTGAGTGCCGCACATGGGGTAAGGCGAGAGTGCAGCCTATACACATTGGAAAGCATAGATCTGAGTTCTGCATATATAATTTCAACTATTATCTTTTCTATTTTCGAGCAGGAGGTCAGGGTGATTGGTCGAGGCTAAAGGGATTTCTTCAAGTGAGCAAGTAACATGACTGAAAAAAACGAGCACATACCTCCTGAGAAAGAGGTCACTTGTGTGTTCCCTTCAATTTGGAAAGGCATTTCAGCCTCTGGTGTGTTCCCTTCTATTTTGGAAGGCATTTGGGCCTCTACATAAATGGTTGTAAGTAGCATATTCTTGTATATAATCTATTCTATATTGTATTCTATTTTCAAGCAACAAGATAAGGCCTTTTGCCACTGAGAGACTGGTGGGTGCAACTAAGGTTAGTCATTCACAATGTAGTTTCAGATAAACAACGTACATCCGGGTAGACGGTGTTTGATCTAGAATTTCCTGCTTACCAATGTCGGTAATCGATGCGATTGTAATGCGAGCATGAAGATACT
>NW_001889882.1:1313680-1315249 GCF_000143565.1 Laccaria bicolor S238N-H82
TGAACCCATCAGGAGTTTGAAACTGCACATTATCTTGCCTTCCGCTTACCTTAGGATCTTGTAAATTTCAGGGAAGATGTATTTATGCATGAGATTTACTATTCCAAAATTTCAGAGGGAGATTCGAAGATTTGTGCTCTGGAGGCATGACTTTGTGCTTTTCATTACACCAACCAAACAAAAGTATTGGAATGTTTTCTCAGATCCCTTTGGATCGGCTAGACTGTTTATTCTGAAACTTTCCAAGTACATTTAAATTGTATTTGAAAGTCTACCTACAAATTTCTAGAGGGGGAGATGAAGTGCTCTCGGGAGGAAGGGCAAAATACCAAATTTTGCTCGCAAAACAGCTCGAAAAACGTGACATTTGCGTGACATTCGCACATCATCCATCAGCCAAATTCCTTGTTACCTAGTGTGACACGAGTTTCAATCTCCTGATATATCTGAACCCTGAGCACCGGAACGCCTCCGACAGCGAACACAACACATTTATACCAAAAAAAAGTAGATATTCATATAGAAGAAAAAAAAGATTATTGGCTTGTTAAAAATTTAAAGAATTCAATGAAGTGGTGAGGCAGAAATCGCACAGCGGTGAAAAAGTTTCAAACACCTGAACAAACATAGTAACTCCAGTGGCCCAAAGAGCGTGGGAAATAGTTCCTGACCTAAATGCGCAGTGTGCCTGACATTAGATATGGCAGAAAAAAGTGTAACGCTTTTCCCAATTAGGAAATGGCCCAATTAGGAAATAGTGCGGACATCGTCATTAACAGTGACAACACTTAGCTAGCCACTAACTCCAGTGGTCCAAAGAGCGTGGGAAACAGTTCCCAACCCAACTGCACACTGTGCCTGACATTAGGTGTGGCAGAAAAAAGTGTAACGCTTTTCCCAATTAGGAAATGGCCCAATTAGGAAATCATCAAAGCGGACACTACAAAATTTTAGCATCACTTTGGTCAAAGCTATTGGTAAATATATGTAAACAAACTTCGAAATGAGGGTTTTCTGACTTCCTCTGCTTGAATAAAAATAGATTATGGTTCCTGATACCATGGTATGGTATGAGGGTGCATGGTATGGTGTGGTATGGTGTGGTATGGTGCATGGTATGGTATGAGGGTGCATGGTATGGTATGAGGGTGCATGGTATGGTATGAGGGTGCATGGTATGGTATGGGGGTGCAATACCATGGTATGGTATGAGAGGGTGCATGGTATGGTATGAGGGTGCATGGTATGGTATGAGGGTGCATGGTATGGCATGAGGGTGCAATACCATGGTATGGTATGGTATGGTATGAGAATGCAACATGGGATTACAACACCATTATGATATTTTGATAATGAAGACTCTTAGGACAACAAGACTTGATTCCATTTCCAATTAACAAGACTTTGGATTGGACAGATTCACTCAGCTTCAATAAATTGGACCAAATATTATGACAAAGAACCAAACACTCAGGACAACAATACCTGATTCCATCATATGTAGTTTTTAAGAAAATTGAGATTATATGGTGTTGTTGGCCATACTATATGTACATGCTATGTAAGTAG
>NW_001889882.1:1315299-1336376 GCF_000143565.1 Laccaria bicolor S238N-H82
CGTGTGCCGGAACAGTGTGTTAGTGGGGATCACAAAGCTTTTGTAAGGTTGTCTCGTCAATTAGTAAGAGAGCTCTCTACTATTACCGAGGAATCCAAGTGAGCGTGCTTGAGGAGTCTTTAAGACTAGTTTGGACCGCATCAGAGGCATAATAAAAACTCAAGGGAGTTATAAAAAGTCTACAAAGCACAATTTCCTTGTCATTTCTTCGTATACAGTTAGAGTGCAATCCCAGAACACTGAGACAGTCCCAATAAAAGTCGTTTCCCTTCAAAGACTACTAAAGTTTCGAATTCTACACTGTGTCCGCACGTAAAACAATACCTTTTGTCCCGAAAAGGTCTACTAGACTTAGACAAGTGATATAAAAAATACAAAAATGTTTCCCCGAACTTCTACTTAAGTTCTTACAAAACAAGTGTGGTAATTCTGTTTACCGTACGAACCCGAACTCGAAGTACCGAGCACGTACCTGTGGTGATAAGTGTTTAAGGTGTTTGTGTGTGTGTGTTGTTTAGGTGTTCACGCATCTTGTCAGCGCGTCCGATTGCACTATTCTCACTCCCGCGTGCCACGGTCTTCTCACTGTATCGTAGATGGTGGTTAATATAGTAAAGTTGGAACAGAAGAAACAACGTACCAGCCATTGAATACACCAATGTTGTGGCCTCGAGTGACGACGTAGAATGGGCCCTCGGCATTTGCAGCTGGGACATGATATCTGTACGGCAAGGCAAGGAGGTGTGCGGGAGGCAAGATGGCATTGGCTGGGGCATTCACAGGGAGGACGCCATAGAGCGGAAGGGCCACGTTGACAGCTGTGGGAGCGATGACAGGAGCAGCTGCCACAGACGTGGCTCCAGCGGTGACAGCCGTTTGGGCTCCTGCAGCATTGGCGGCAGGAGCTGCAGTATTGAGCCCATCGGTTGTGAGGGGAGCGACATTGTGCAGGGAAGCGGCAACCAAAGTGGCGGAACTGGCGGCAGTGAGGTGGCCGACGCTATCGAGATCAGAGAGTGAAATCAGGGAGGTGGTACTGGTGTCCGAGAGTTGATCGTCGTCCGCGTTGTCATCAGTGGGGCCAGATGTTTCTGCGCCAGTGGCAACAGTGGGAGAAGCGGCGATGATGGAGTCAGAAGAGGTGGTTGTGGTGGTTGTGAGGGACTGGGTCGAGTCGAGGTTGGCGTAAGCCACCAGGGCACGAACGATTTCTCATGCGCCCTCTGGGGTGATAGAAAGACGAGCGAGAAGATTTTCAAGGTCTGAGAGCCTGTCACCATCAGTGGGAAGTAATTCGGAAGAGGGATGTTTGATACTTACTGTCCGCCGATGATGGGGAACCAGCGGGTGCTCCAGCATTGGGTAAATTAGCCATTGAAAATGTTCTGGCGTGAAAGGTGAGGGAAAAGCGGATGGGGGGACGAATTTGCTGTTGAACGCACCTTTATCTAGGACGAGAAGCCTTCTCACAGATGTAATAAGACGTAATAGTAGGTAAGGAGCTTGCGTAGACCCAGAGTAGTGTAAACACGTACCCATTGTTGCCCAAACGCTCTCCGCCCCAGAAACCAAGATGGACAATAATGTTGGCGATGTTGAAGTTGAAGTGTGAGTTTAAAATCTAAAATCGACTGATGTGATGTTGTGATCTGATATCAAACATTCAGGGTCGACAGAGAGCCCCTTTTGCGTGTTTTGAAGCGTAACTGGGCAAAGGGTGCTCGCCTCACTTTTCTGGAGAGCTATATCGACAACTACAAAAACGGGCTTTTGACGAAAAAGGCCCCCGCTGTCCTTGACAGTATCGTCAACGCGTGGTTCGCTCGTTTTCACTGGACGATCCCCCTCTCTGCCGAAACTGATCTTCCTGCGACGACCCTGCCTGTCGGTCCCGACGGACATGAAATCTTAACCAAAGAACATCGGAAGCTGAAGGCTGAGGTTGTTGAGCGCACGCGAACTGTACGTATTCCGGAAACAAACTAACATTCGAGTACTGACAACAAATTTAGTCACTCTATGGCTGGTTTGAGTACCGCTGTAAGAAAATTGTCAAGCTCCCGCACAGTGTAAAAGGAGGCAAGGACCCAATGTCCATCCTCATTTCGAGACTCTTGGGCCAAGATGCTACTCCCCCGAAGCGAAACGCGCCTTGGGAGGCTTGGGCCAAGGTTCACTTTCCCGAAATGAAAGCGACCTTCAATGTGGAGTTCAAGCAGAGCGGAAAACCGAGGAACTTACTCGCGTCTGCTCGTAACGAGTTCAAAATGGCGGCATTCAAACGACTCGACGAAGCCGAACGTCAGCGCTGGGAGGACATAGCACAGCAGGAACACCTTGACCACAAGAAGCGTCTCGAAGATCTTGAGGGCGAGGGCTTGATGGATCCTGAGGCGGCGCAAGAGTATGTAATTCGATTTGACGATGACTGGCTTGCGCTGACCAATACCCTTCAGAGTCCTTGATCGCCTTCCTAATCTTTTGGGGCTGCTCATTCAGGCCATCAGAGAGGCGACCGGTATGCACTTGTCGGTGCTGGTTGGGGGTCCTGAGCCAAAGAAAAAGGGCCAGCTGAACATGTTTGGGTATGCTCTGCTTCGTCATGAATATTTCCGGGGGCTAACGAGCCTTGACTAGCATTCACCATGGCACTAACCTCGCCCCATCACCGAAGTCTTGGCCCTTTGCTGAAAAGGAGCAATGGAACATCGCTAAGGAAGCGTTTTTGAGATTCCTTTCAACGTGTTACAGTAAGTCCCCGTTATTATTTGTTCTTTTAACACTACTAAAGATCTACCAGCTACAGAACAGCAACGTGCACGCGCGATCATCCCATCCACTGTGCAATCCACTGAACAACCCACTGCAGGACCGTCGTCATCATTCCCTTCGGGCACTCTGCCTCCATCTACCCAGCCGTCACCCACACCCTTGACTACTATACCCTCTGCCCCGCCTTCCAACTCCACGGACTTGAAAACACGACGCAAGCGAAAGGCTGGGAAAGGTAGAAAGAATCCCACAAAGAAGGCAAAGCGGGCGCGGATATCAAAGAAGAACGGCTCGGCGATTACATCCGATGGGAAGTCAGATCCGTCTAGTTCCGACGCTGAGGAGTCTCCCACAGACGACGAGGACGACAGCGACGACGGCGACGACATTGACGATGGTAATGATGAGAGTGGTGACATTGAGGCGGACGTTCCAGCTCTCAGGACGAGGTCAGGGAGGAGTGGTGGCAAGACTTCCATGGACCCGAGTCGCTGGAAGAAGACTCAACCATCTGCTTCTGCCATCAATGGTAACAATGTTACCATCCACATCAACACGTCAACTGTCAACAGCTTCACGAACATCAACGCTTCTCCGCCTGCAAGCACGTCGAAGGCTGAGGCCCCATGTTCGCTCGACACCGGGGATCCATATCCCCCTCCTCAGGGTGACTCTGCTCACACTCCTCGCTCTCCTCTCATATCGCAGCTTACTACCGGCTCTGTCGCTAAAATTGACCCCGACCCATCTTGGCCGGAATGGTTCCGCGACGGTTATAATTTTCTCACTGCCAAGGATCTCGGTATGCAATTTACTACAGCCGTTAACGCATACGTCCAACTCGAAAGCCACACTTCGTTCCAAGCGGGTTCACGTTCTGAGGGGTTTAAACCCACCAACAGGCCGACAGAAGTAGCGTGGTGGGTCGCTTGAGGACGAAAGGCGCAACCAATGATCGAGGATAAGCGCGTATTTGAGCAACAGTGGTGGAAGTGGTGGAACGGATTGCAGCCAATTTGGCACGACGTTGCGGGTGTTGAGGGTGCGTTAAATGCCTCCCATCGATTGTGCTCAGAGGGAGATGGCGGTTGGACGGCTGTGAATAAACACGGGAGGAATGCATTCCTCACCGTGATGGCGACGCTTGTGTGGTGGGCGGATGGGTTGAAAGATTGTGCTCAAGATCCAGGTTGGCTAGCGGCTGTCGAAGAAGTCGCATGGGTGTTGGATCAAATCAATACAAGGTTGGTCTGTCGTCGTGGACTGTATACAGCAGGAGCTGACGGACAAGGCAGCCAATCTGCACCCTCAAACTAGTCCGCCAGCCAATCCGTGCCCTCAAAGTAGTCCGCCATTCGCACATCGCGTTCACGAACCATCGCAACTCACATCGAACAACCTGGTCAGGGTCCCGCCGCTTCGATTTGTGTTAGGCAAGTAGTGTGCCGTGAGGCGTGTATACGAGTCATTTTTTGGTATCTTGGCTTTTCTCAATCCCGAAATTTCTGTCACTGCACTTTTTGCCGTCTTACTTCCCATTTCTTGTTCTAATACATTTGTCCCCTTTTCTTGAACACGCTTAATACATACAAGATATCTTTGTAATGTACATAGTATTTGTATAATAAGTTCTTGGTGTAACGAGGGCGGCGTCTAATACTCGATTGAGTGTACAAGTTGAACCATCACGTGATGTTGCGGTGAACTTCAACTTACGCGCAACGGCCGGTTTGGGTGATCTTCCGCTCTAACATGAGTGCAGGAGGAATACGGGATGGCCGTGTGGTGGTGTGTGTGAATTATGCTGGGAGGAATTGGGGGGGAGGGCCGGAATTTCTTTTTTTTTTCAAAAAAAAACAAACAAAACAAAAAAATAACAATGTGGAAACATATTGATCGAACAAAAGACGAGTGTGATGGTTTTGGGACGCCAAAATCGATTTATTGATGCGGAAACAATGGTAGATGTGAAAGGGAGACCAAAAGTAAAATGAAATAGAAACATAAGAATGAGGAAAACATATTAAATGAGTTGTGACATGTGGAAGACATACCTGGAGCTGTAATTGATGGTGTATCAAAGCAACGGAAGGTGCGCTGGCGGAGATGACACCAGATTTGATAGAAGCGGCCTGTCTGGCTAATAATAACTACACGAGAAACATATTTGATGGGAAGAACCACGCGGAAATATATATAGGAGGCGGAACCACGCGGAATTACATTTGATTGCTTTTATTGTATGGATTAAGCAATTTCTGGGCAGAAATGCCCATTTTTTTTTCTGGTTCCCCCACGGAATGGAACCCAGACTTTTGGAAATACTGGGTAAGACCAGTCTCTGAGTCACATGCAAGGTGGGATTAATCCACAGGAGTTTGGTCAATTCTTACAGCCTGGGCTGTCAAAACTATCCCAGCTACAAACTTTCTTGGGAATGGCTGTATACTTTTCAGCTTTCATTCCCTACTACGCGGATAGGTGTTACCCCCTGTTCCAGCTGTTAAGAAAAGGGGCTAAGTGGTCATGGTCGGCAGAATGTGAGACAGCTTTCACCTCAATTAAGACCGCTCTTCAGGAAGCCCCTGTGCTAGGACATCCTTTAGAAGGACTGCCGTATCGTCTATACACCGACGCGTCGGACGAAGCGTTAGGTTGCGCTCTACAGCAGGTCCAGCCGATAGCTGTCAAAGATCTCAAAAACACTCGACTATACAGCCAATTGAAGAAAGCGTTTGAAGCGGGTAAAGAGCCTCCGAAGCTAGTGGTTCAGCTGCCTTCGTCTTTAAATGACAATCTAGCAGCTGAGAAGTGGGGGGAAACGTTTGAGGAAACTGTCGTGTATATAGAACGTGTGATCGCTTACTGGTCAAGGACGTTCAAATCCGCGGAGACGCGCTACTCGACCACCAAACGTGAAGCACTAGGCGCTAAAGAAGGCCTGGTCAAATTTCAACCTTTCATTGAGGGGGAGAAAGTTACGCTAGTCACCGATCACGCCGCTCTGCAATGGGCGAAAACGTATGAAAATTCCAATCGCCGTCTCGCTGCTTGGGGCACTGTATTTTCTGCATATGCGCCAAACCTCCACATCGTCCATCGTCCAGGTCGAAAGCACTCGAACGTCGACCCACTATCCAGGCTATATCGTGCTCCTCCACCACAAGATTCACCGGCTAGGGATGACACGACGGCCTTGGAGATGAGCCCTACGCATATCGATTTCTCTGCAAATCCATCGCTCGGCTTCCGCTGCTGGAATGGGCCTATAACGCAAGTATTCACGGTTCCACGGGCACATCGCCAAACTTCCTGATGTTTGGATTCGACCCTCAGTCGCTGATCGACTTTTTGCTCCCTGAAATCGTGAACGGAAAAGAAGTAAAAAGGACAAGTTCTGAGGAATGGTTGGCTCACCTACAGATGCACAGGGAGAGTGCTAGGCGCGCTATTGCCCATGCACAGCATCATCAAGCCCGGGAATACAACAAGGGCCGCAAGGCGCTACAGTTCAAAGAAGGCGATAAAGTGCTAGTAAATCCTCATTCATTAGAGTGGATCGAATCGAAAGGAGAAGGAGCCAAACTCACAACACGGTAAAATCAATCCCAATGTCTACCGTCTTCGGATGGGCGACAATTACCCGGGCTCCCCAGTAATCAATATACAACACTTAAAAAAATATGAAACAGACACGACATATCAAGACAGAACCTCACTACCAGATTCCTTTCTACGCAAGACTGAGTCCGAGGAATTCGAAGTTGAAAAAATAGTCGGACACAGGAGAGTCGGCAAGAGAGCAACGCTCCAGTACTTGATCAGATGGGCGAACTATGGGCCACAGTTTGACACCTGGGGCACAGCCACTGATCTAAAGAACTCTCCGGTTCTACTCAAGGACTATCGGATCAAGAACAACCTCTGAAGAGTTTCGAGGTCGGACTAATTATGCATTCCCTTCGAAACCTATGCCTTCACTTTCTTCTCTTCAGATTAATTCTTTATTTTGACTCCATCTTACTTGTACAGGTGAAAGCATGCGAGACATCATACACGACTTCGGCTAATCTGATCCCATCAATCATGATCAAGCCTCGTGTGGATAGAAAACAAGGCGAAACCCACCAACCCCCTTTCCCCTTCATATCTTTCAACTCCTTCTGCCATTCGTTGGGACCGTCCACGAGTGGAAGTTTGGAGGATCGCATATCTCGCAGCGGACTGTCCTGCCCGATACTGCGTTCATGGATCATTCGATTCATCACCTCAACCCGCTCGCCACAACAACCGTCCGAATTGACCCTGACGCTATCTGGGTGGGCCTTAACTCGGACACCGCGCTCATCCCAGATGCCGCCTTGGTCTTCAGGGATTTACCAGATCCCTGTTGGAGCGTGGACGACTTCTCGGACTCTGGACGCATTCTACCCATCGATAACGCCAGAGACCCCGATTGGTATAGGGAAGACGAGCAATGGGCAGCGTGGACGCCCACCGCTTTTCTCTCGAACCAAAGGCCCTGGTACGATCAACTCGAGACGGCAGTTCCTGTGGAAGAGAGATTAGGGGGATGGTCGATGGCAGAACACCAGCGTGAGGTCTGTAACACAGATCTAATCCGAACTCAGAGCTGTGTTCGATTCATTGTAGAATTCAATGAACGCTTCCCCCGCCGAGCAAAAGTGCCCGCCTTTTACCCATCGGATCGACTCGCAAAGGTCTACCCCACCACAAAGATGGTACAAATCAATGCAGCGAAAGCGAAACGCTCCGTTCTCCACGCCCTCGCCTTTCTATCATGGTGGACGACGGTCATGGCCGATTGGGAAACGAACCTCACGGATACCGTAGTCGAGATCATTACCTCACTCCTTTCCACGACCAAAGGGAAACGCGGCGTCATCTGTGATCTTGAAAGGGATTGGTCAGTCATAAACATCCCACTGTACATTCAAAACAACATTCCATTCTTTTATTTGTGGACCTTTGAAGCCAAAGTCGACCAACGCTTCAGCCGCTTGAATCCCACCCTCAATCTCACTTACTGGGCAGTCAGGCAGGGCACAGCTCTAACGCTCGCGCCAGACATTAACGAGGAGGACATCAGTAAAATCGCCCACCAATCCACCAGGCTCGACCATTTCTTCCAAGTGATCTTTGGACATCGTTCGGCTGGCGACGACAGGATTATTCCCACTTACTCCTTATTCATTATCGACTTCGAAGGCTGGAAGCGCAGGCCCATTTGTTATGATGAAGCCGTGTTATCGACCCTTGTCAAGCTCTACCATTACGTCATTTTTGACGAAGGACGGAACGACAAATACAAGACCGTCGTCTTTTGGAGATGGAGGAAGCGCGAACCGAACGACGACTATCTCAAGCGCCAATACAAAGTCAGCCTACCTGGTGAGGACCAAGCTGGGACGATCCGAGAGTTATATAAGTTCGACTATGCTCCCAAGCCAGGCATTTCTTACAATATCGAGACAGCTCTTATTTCAGGACGGAAGAAGGCAGATCCCGCCACACCCTCACTACTGCAAAGGATGGACATCCACGTCGCCACAGTCAACAAAACCCTGCAAGAACGCCTCACGGACGACTTACAGACGACGGACATGCTGGTGGACGTAAGTAGCGACTCAACTGATGACGGTTTCACTGGATTTCCCGAGGTGCCCGACATCCTTTACCATCCGCGAGCGGTCAATAGTCCTGCAGCTTGGATTCGCCGCAACGAGGAGCTGTTAGTAAAAGCAAGGCGTCACACAGCGGAGCTTCGAGCAACCCGCGGAGAACACATGTCCGCACTTCGTCGCTCCCAATCCCCAACACGCCTTGCCGATCCCTACTTTGCGCCTCACGAGAGGCCTGAAGTGATGTTCAGACGCCTACTGAAAGACGAATCTGCGAAGATCACGTACACGGAAAGCACTTGGTGTGCCCCCCATTATGCATGGAATTCGGATTTTTTGGAGGCCGCTTTCATCTTCGTTCCAGACATCAAGAGCGAAGCACGCATGCGCTACTGGGCAAACTGTTGGGACAAGATAGGGACTGCCCAGAGACTCCTCACCACCGCAATAGAGCATGGCCTCAGATTCTACCTGGCTTTACCACCTGATCGCGTTAGGCAATTCCGCCCACTGGTCGTCGACAACCTTGACAGGAGCTCGGCGTCGTCATTGTACGCCGCTGGTTTTCAGGAACAAACACTGTCCCCTGCAGACAACGCCGCCACCTTCTGCGCCTCATATTTAGCAAAGATGAACGATGTTTTGAGACGCCCCCACGCCCGAGCATTTATAGCCGAAGGGGGACAAATCAGCTGGGTAGCTCGGCGTTGGACTGGTACGAGGCTCGTAGAGGAATTCATGTCAGGCCCCTCAATCCAGGTCACCATTCACAATCGGGGATTCTATGACTCAGCTTCAGACAACTCATCTTACGCAGCCCACGACATCGTGTCGGAGCAGGAGAAGGATCTCTTACTCGGCTATTCTCCTGGATCTAACGGCTGTCTGGGTCGTTGGCTTTTCCCCCCCATGGACATATTCAACGACAACTTCGAATTATGGACGGGAGAGTGGAATGCTGCACTCGACCACATCTATGGAAGGCTCGCAGACGACATCACTCGCGGCCGTGCAAAACTTCGAACAAGAGAAAAGTGGAAATGCTGGATGAGAAACAATGAACGGGGGCAACGACGCCCTAGCTACCTCCCTTCCTCAAGCGACTTCAACAACGTCATGGAAGGCATCACGCGCGCTGGCTTACAACCGACTTGGCACAAGAAACAACTTGACGATATTGATTTTCCAGAACGTCGGATGGAGTGATCGGAAACCGGAAAGTGGGGGGGCTTTGTAGCATACCATTTACCAGTAAGCACGCTACTCTCTATCCTTTCCGTCTCCCAAAGCACGCCTACAACATTCGCCCCTTATGCTCACTCTCTCTTATTTGTTTGTATCACGATATGCTTTACGTAAGCATTGTACATATACCTCATGTAGTACATGAGGCAGTATTATCTTTTCTACTTGTGGGTGTGGGCCAGTGCTTTGCATGGCATGTATGAGTCCTTTCTGTGGACTCTAAATTTAATATTAGGAAATTGGTCATGTAATCACTTTATGATTTTCTGTGTTTTGTTCTATATTTGCAAATAGACCCTGAGCTCTGAGCCTAGCCATTAATATCATAGCAACAATGTGTGCTATTCTTTTCTTTTTTTCTTTTTTTTTCTCTTTTTATAGCAAATTTTCCCAATTTTATAACTATTTTTCTGTTTATGGTAAAATATTCCCACAGTCCTGTTTGCATATATCTCAGGAAAGAGGATGGTTAGTTATATTTTGTGACCTATAATAGCATGCTCTATATATTTGTGATGAATTTCCTTTTTTGGGTTAAAATTCCCACGGTATCAGAAGCACAGCCTCTCACTTAGCTCCATAAACAACAATTGTAGCCCCTTTCCTTACCTTTATAGATATATATAAATAATGTCATGCAGACCATTCCTCATTGAGAAAAACACAAAATACTAAAAAAATTGGACACTTTTTGGAAATTGTCATGCATTTTTGACCAATATCTCAAAGAGCAAGAAAGCTGGTCTCAAGATATAGTCACATTGCATGATATGACAATATTTTTACATGGTTGTCTTGATTTCCATATTTGGATATGGACCCTGAATACTGGACACAGCCCCTTCAACACCATGGCAACAGAGAAGATCACTCTTAATTTTGGGGTATTTTTTTCTGATTTTCTGGCAACTTTTAGGTGGTTTCTATATTTAGATATTGACCCTGAACCCTGAACAAAGCCTCCCCACCTTACTAAGCAATATTCTGATTTTTACATATTTTTTGCTGATTTCTTTTACCATTTTTCCTGATTTTATGGCTGCTTTTCTGTTTAAGGGAAAAGGTTCCCGCGGTGATGAAAGGTAAATGAATGAATCAATCAATGAAAAATTTGCCTAAGTCCTCAGTTGATAAAGAATGAGTCTTACTCGTAAACTCGTAAGGACTCATAACTTTAAATTAGAACTTTGTCTTGATAAATTTAACATTAAAATAGAATTCTAGATTTATATCTTTATAATATTGAATGCAAGCCACATTAATTTGGAGCAAATGATTATAAAGAATTGTAAATAAATTTCAAATGATTTTACAATTTTTTAGACATTGTTACTGTAACATTATTTTACACTAATTTGGTTTAAGCTACTGTGGCTTGCATCTATTGTTAATGAAAATGTTAAAATATGCCTTTTTGAAGAAAAACTTATTCTACATATTTTCAGCATTGGAGGTCCATGGGAAGGACTCATACATGCCATGCAAAGCACTGGCCCACACCCACAAGTAGCTAGTCACATTTTGTGACCACATTGAGAAATATAACAGCATGCTCTATAAAACTGTCCCTAATTTCCTTTTCAGGTCAATTTTCCCACGGTACCAGAAACACTGCCTCTCACTTAGCTTTATTAACAAGAATTGTAGCCCCTTTGCTTAGCTTTACAAATATAAATAAATAATGTCACACAGATCATTCCTTATTGAGAAAAACACAAAATACTGAAAAAATTGGACACTTTTTGAAAATAGTCATGTATTTTGACCAATATCTGCATAAGAAAGAAGGCTAGTCAGATGATATAATCACATTTCTGATATTTAATGTTGCTATACTATTGGAGAGGCTGTATTCAGGGTCCAGGATACACTTCCAAATATGGGAATCTGCCCAAATATAGCTAAATTATTGTGTACAAGTTTCTTCACTTTCCAGCTGTTTTCTCTGAGTTGTTTTTTTTTCTGTCTATATTTAGATATGGACCCTGAACACAGCCCCTTCAATATCATGACAACAGCAAATATCATTCCGATTTTTCTTCCCTTTTTTGGCATATTTTGTAATCATGTTATACAATCTATCTGGCTTTGTTCTATTTTTAGAGATGGACCCTGAACCCTGAACACAGCCCATTCATGATCATGGCAATGGTGAATACCATGCTTATTTTTCACTTATTTTGCACTGCTTCTCAACCTATCTGTTTCCATTTTTCAGACAGCTTTCTATATTTGGATATGGACCCTGAACCCTGAACACAGCCTCTCCAACTTACTAAGCAATATTCTGATTTTCTACACATTTTTGGCCAATTTATTTGCCATTTTTCCTGATTTTATGGCTGCTTCTCTCCTTAAGAGAAAAGGTTCCCGCGGTGATGAAAGGTAAATCAATGAATCAATGAAAAATTTGTCTAAGTCCTCAGTTGATAAAGAATGAGTCTTACTCGTAAACTCGTAAGGACTCATAACCACACACATCCCTTGTATCGCTTGGATACTAGAGCCCTACCAATGGCTCTGACTCAAGCTCTGGAAGAGATTAGTGAACAAGAAGCGGAACAGAACATACCGTTGTCATCTCCACAGGGACTGTCCGTGGAGATCAGAGTACGGGTACGTTGAACGGTCACGTTCCACGACTCCCAACGCTATTGAGACCAACTACGTGAGTCCTCACACCTTTGATTGCCTCGTCCGCTAGGTGCTCCAACGACTGTCCCACAACCTAAGTAACCATTGCATTAAGTTGCGGTTCACAGATACCATCAATTTAGATCTCAGTTATCGGATCTTATTCTTTTGACACATCACAGATTCCTATGACGCACGAAACTTTCCCCCATCAAATGATCGGGAAATGTTCGTGCGTCATCATTTTTCTAACCTGCTCATGTGGCTGTGTGTAATTCAGTTTATTGGTGGAATGGTACATTGCTGTCTTGGCTAGTCCAAACACAATGAAAGTTCTCTGTCAATACCCCTTCGATTTTCATGATCTTAAACTCGTTCAGATATTCCCACACTCTGTGAAGATGCTCCCCAAAACCGTTTACGAAACGGTTGAGGTCTCGTGGAGCTAGGTCAGTTTCCATTTTCGCTCTTTTGCCCTTATGCTCACAACTCCCCAGGACCTCAATCTGCTTCGTTTTCTGTGGTCAAGGGCTCGTTCGGATACCCCCACGCTCCGTGAGGACGCTCCCCAAAACCATTTACGAATCGGTCAAGGTCTCGTGGAGCTAGGTCAGTTTGCATTTTCGTTCTTTTGCCCTTATGCTCACAACTGCCCAGGATCTCAATCTGCTTCGTTTTCTGTGGTCGAGGGCTCGTTCGGATAGCCCCACGCTCCGTGAAGATGCTCCCCAAAACCGTTTACGAAACGGTTGAGATCTCGTGGAGCTAGGTCAGTTTCCATTTTCGCTCTTTTGCCCGGATGCTCACAACTGCCCAGGATCTCAATCTGCTTCGTTTTCTGTGGTCGAGGGCTCGTTCGGATAGCCCCACGCTCCGTGAAGATGCTCCCCAAAACCGTTTACGAAACGGTTGAGATCTCGTGGAGCTAGGTCAGTTTCCATTTTCGCTCTTTTGCCCGGATGCTCACAACTGCCCAGGATCTCAATCTGCTTCGTTTTCTGTGGTCGAGGGCTCGTTCGGATAGCCCCACGCTCCGTGAAGACGCTCCCCAAAACCGTTTACGAAACGGTTGAGGTCTCGTGGAACTAGGTCAGTTTGCATTTTCGCTCTTTTGCCCTTACACTCACAACTCCCCAGGACCTCAATCTGCTTCGTTTTCTGTGGTCGAGGGTTCGTTCGGATACCCCCACGCTCCATGAAGACGCTCCCCAAAACCGTTTACGAAACGGACAAGGTCTCATGGAGCTAGGTGAGTTTGCATTTTCGTTCTTTTGCCCTTATGCTCACAACTCCCCAGGACCTCAATCTGCTTCGTTTTCTGTGGTCGAGGGCTCGTTCGGATACCCCCACACCCCCTGAAGAGACTCCCCAAAACTGCCTATGAACTAGTTGAGCACTCTTGGATGTATGTTACGTTCTATTTTTGTCTTTTTGCGCTCATACCCACCAACTGCCCAGGACCTTCTCATGGCTCATTTTGCATAGCCTTGGGCTCATTAGGATACCCACACACTCCGTAAAAATATGCCACAAAAGTTGTCATGACCTTAATTGTTATATCTTTAATATAACGAAGTATAGTTACATAAATGTGAAAATGGAGGCAATATATTCATATATTAGAGTCTGACAGCCAAGTAGAGCAATACATTAGCTACCAGCTACATCAATGACAACATGGATAGGACTAAAAGCAGGTGATAAGTAAGAAATAGTAGAGCAGACTGGCAAAGTCGTCAATGTTGAGCAGGTAGCTGATCGTGGGAAGAAATCACTTTCGTGGGAGAAAGTCAAATTTCAGCGTTACCGCGCTGAAAAAAGTCCTGAGATCCTGGGTAATAAACGAGTCTCTTCGTAAACTCAGAGGACTCGTAATAGAGCATGCTATTATAGGTCACAAAATATAACTAACCATCCTCTTTCCTGAGATATATGCAAACAGGACTGTGGGAATATTTTACCATAAACAGAAAAATAGTTATAAAATTGGGAAAATTTGCTATAAAAAGAAAAAAAAAAGAAAAAAAGAAAAGAATAGCACACATTGTTGCTATGATATTGATGGCTAGGCTCAGAGCTCAGGGTCTATTTGCAAATATAGAACAAAACTCAGAAAATCATAAAGTGATTACATGACCAATTTCCTAATATTAAATTTAGAGTCCACAGAAAGGACTCATACATGCCATGCAAAGCACTGGCCCACACCCACAAGTCTTCATAAATTTATTGACAAGCGCTGCTTTGAAGATACCGCATTTACGGAGCTTTGGGTAACTGGAAAGAGCTCTTAGGATTCATGGTTACAAGATGGCATGATTACGCACGATGGAACGGGATCTCGTACTAGGTCTTCGAGAAGCACCTCAGATTTTCTGGTATGGTGGATCAGCATTTTTGTTCAAACAAAAGGAATATAATAAGACTTGCTTGATATGCTTCTTTTTTCCTTCAGAAGGGAGATCATCGTCATCACCGTCAGACCCCTCCTTGCCACTTTCTTCGTACTTCTCAATCTCCGCTTCATCATCTGCAATTTCCTTTCCAAGTTTACTCATTGCCTTCTTGTTGTCGACTAGCATCTTCTTTGCTTTTGCACTACGAATGCTTCAATGAAAGCTGCAATGCCATTGACTGGTCACTCACATCGACTTGTCAAATTCTTTCCCATAGGGTATGCTCCTGCACAGGAATTCCGAAGGATAGCTCAGCAATGCAATAATAAATAACTTAATAAAAGGTACTTACTTTTTGGACAAGGGAGAAGAATCAAGTTCAACGTCCATTCTGGACAGAAAGTTTAGCGCATTTGTCAAAATTTACCCTCAATGAAAGACACACTCATCTGAGGTCCCACGAGAAGAGCTGAAGAAAAATAAGCAAAAGATGGAGTTAACTTCATGCAATTGTGGACCAACCTGTCAGATATGTCCGTCTTCTTGGATGAGACCTTGCTAGAAGACTTGGAGTGTTTTCCTTTGGGAGTTTTGCGCATTTTTTTTAGCAGGAGACTTGACTACAAATGGATCCTCATCGGAATCCTGAGCCGATCTACGGGTCCTTTTTTTACCAATACTCAGCAAAAATGTCGACGGTGGGCACAAGTGGGGCCCAAAGATCGCGTAAATTGACACTAGCTGCACAAAGGCTCACAGCGGCGATTTTGTGAGACGCTTCTTTTTGTGAGAGGCTCTTGCGTTGGGCGCACGTTCCATTGTGCCATCATCGGTCCTGATCGACCACATCGACCGACTACAAACGGGTCGACCAACCCCAGCACATAAAGTCGACTGGCAGGCAGGCAAGGCGGCGTAATTTTGGTGGCGATTTTGCAAGTGGGTCCTGGCATTGGCGTTGGGCGTACGTTCGGTCGCGCCATGAGTCCTGATGGACCGCTTCAACCGACTACGGTCTGGTTGAACGGCGCGGGAAACGACCAACTATAGTCTGGTCGACCCACCCCAGCGACATAGAGTCTGCTGGCACGCGGGCATGGTGGCGCTGAAGCGCTTCATAGAGCGCTTCTTTTGAGGTTATGTTGGTTTGCGTTGACTATGTTTGTTCTCAGGTCTCAAACCAAACAACGCGGTCTTCAAACGCCTAAGTCAACAAGCTTCGACATCCATCACTACTACTCGAGGTAAGCACGGCCTGAATCTTGCCTCTTGCCCCCGCCACTCGCAACCTGACTTTGTGTCGGTTGCAGCAACCTGACGTTACGTCGGTTGCTAGAACCTGACTTGATGTCGGTTCTCCCTTGGCATGAGCACACTTCGCTCACTTGCTCACCGATTCCTGCACTCAGACAATCGACACTACCATCCGGTACCCTCAGAAGATCAATATCTCAATTCAATCTTCGGTAAGTTGTGTTTTGTTCCTTTGGCCATGCAGCATTTGTCGCGCCCAAGTCGTGTTTCATTGGTCACCCTTCTCGGCTCCCAAGTCGTGTTTCGTTTGTTTCGCCATGCACCCTTCCTCGCACCCGCGACCTGACTATACGTCGGTTGCAGCAACCAGACTGTATGTCGGTTGCCAGACAGAATTACCTCTCGTGGCAAATACTCGATCCCGGGAATACGCACGGAGTGGTGAATCTGTGATCATTCGTTTCTGTGATCATTCATTTGACCCCACCATATCCTGGCTCATACTCGATCCGCACAGATATCGACTAACTTTTTTCTTACTTTTTACAGGTCCCTTTCATCTATGTCGGGTCAAGCGCATTCATGTATAGTGGTTCGCTTGTTTCCCCCATTCAGAATGCTGATCATTTACGCAGACGGCAGCCCAGATTGCTATGGCCGCGAGCACTATGACGACGGAGACACCAAGTGGCCTTTGAACCAACGGGATTGTGGTAAGTGATAATTGCGTCGCTGCATGACTCTAATAACTGTTTGTTTGGTAGAGGATATCACACCATACGACGCCCTTGTCCTGGGCGAGCTCAACGAATCCTTCGCCCCTTCAACGAGAGAGATGTCCGCCTTTTCTCTTCCGGGAGGTCAATTGGTTCCCAGACGAGGCGTTGTGACTTCACCAAACGTTTCTTGGTTGCCCTACATTACAGTAGCTCCTTTGCCCGTCTGAGCCCGTGCCAATGGTCGTTTCGCACATGCCAATTTCACCATCTGCCCCCAATGGAGGTTCAGCAAAACTGCCCACCTCACATTTGTGCTGCGCCGACCACACGAGCAGGACATCAACAACCACCCCCTCTATTGGCTTTGGTGGGACATCAAACCAAGGCATTTCAAGGCTGTGGAGGGCTCGGCCTTCAAAGACTTGGGAACCCTTGACGAGAAGATTGCAAACGTCATGAGGTCTGAGGCCAAAAAGCTCCATTCCCAAGTGGCCGAGATTGCACGCACCAAAGACGCCAAGATTTGTGGTGGTCTCTTCTTCGTGGCCAACTGGATGTGCGACGCTTCGGGCCGCCTCTCACTCACATCATTTTACTATCGCGATTTGGTCTGGCACGTCGCCAGCTTCCAACGGCTCTACTTGGAAACTCTTGCAATGGTGGACTGGTTCAAAACCTGGGAGGCTCGCCTCCTTGAACCTAACCGCCAGGTTTATCCTGTTGACGAGAGTGTGATGGGTGCCATCACTGACAGCCTCGAGACAGCAGAGACTCTGTTCCGCATTGGGGCGCCCGTTTGGTTGGTTCGTACCCCAGCCGAAATCCCTCCACAAATCAACATCTTGAATGTACGCCCACCGACGCCAAAAAGCATTGCCACCCTCCGTGATCGCCGTCCTTCAGAGGTGGACCCCCGTGAACTCTGCCTTGACGACTATCCAGATCACCCTTTTCCTCATATCACGACAGCTTCCCCTCGAAGCACTCTCTATATACAGGCATGTCAAACACATTTCGAAGGGTTTCTTGGACCAGAAGACCCGAAGCCAGTTGTGAAGGGGCCGCAGAGTGGCTCGTTATCCGTAGAGCCTGATACAGGGCCCAGTCGAACAGACCGCGAAGTTGTGCGGGCGTCTCCTTGTAAGTGGTGGCTTGTCGCTGAGTTCTCGTTGGTTCTTGCTCACAATTTATTGCATTAGACTCAAACCCTGCTTCGTTGTCCACAAAGGCCCCTGCTTCGTCGTCCACAAAGGCATCAGGGAGTATGTCAGGGGGTATGTATTGATAATCTACTTGCTTTCCTTCTATTGATAAAAATATCTATAAGTCACAACAAGCGTCAATCACGAGAAGTTTAGTGAGATTGAGGAGGCCTTCATACCCCCTCAATGCTCGGTGTGGAAGAAGGCCCTGCAGAATGTGAAACCCGACCTGTCCTGCATCAAATCCTCCAAAGATTGTGTCCGTTGGCTTTTTATGAGGGGAACAAACTGCAAGGCCTTCACATTTGCTTGGTTAATCTCGCGCAGCCAATGGCTTCAGTCCTTCACATCTCTCGACTACTCTCCAGGGCCCGCGCCACATACTCAACACTGGCGCGATTTCTTCTATCACTTCTCAAAGGAGATGAATCTGGTCGATACTTTGTGGGCCGACATACCTCTAACAGCGCAACTCAGTCAGAAGGGGAAAACTCCGGCCAAGGGCGGAAGAAAGTCGGTAAAATCGAAACAGAACTATGCCATCAAGCGAGGGGAGTCGCTAAAGAATGCTCAAGCGACTTTTTTCGGACCCAGAGTCAACGTGGGTGAACGTCCCCAATTGATCTTCTGGCGTGATGTTGCTGTGATGGAAGGGAATACCGACAATCTGACGCCGGCGATCTCAGCGGAGATTCTGTGGAACCTTTTTGAGCAAAATTTTCGTTTGGAGCTTCGCATGGTGGACCAGCAAGTTTTACCGGCAGATTGGGCCTCGCAGGATTCGGCCGCAGTTCGAGATGAGTTGGTTCGGAGGATTTTCCCCGAGGATGACGATAATTATATTGTTGGGAGATTGCCGGAGACCAACGTGGGACTCGTCGCGGAGAACTGGAGGGATCGGGTAAGGTCAGTGGAGGCTTTATGGGTGCTCATCACAGGTTGGCCTGGACCAGAGGCGCGTGCACTTGCATCATTGTCAATCTTTGATGTGTCTGGGAAGTTGACAACAACGTGCGTGCACTTTGAGCGTATGGAGGAGATGGCTGTCGGACTGTATTGCCAAACCTTCTTTGATTACTTCGGTCGTGCCCCCTCCACCCCACATCGCATTCCAACTGCATAATTGCCTGTACATATCTTTTTGTTTGCATAGCTCGTTTATTTTGGTGCTCGGACTCTTTTCAATAGACATGTGAACTTTGGTCTGTTTTGGGAAAGTTGGGGGGTCACTTAAGCATGCCTGGTCTGTGATTGACATCTGCTTCCCTCCCCCCTTCTTTCTGTGTCTTCCACTCAGCCAACTCATATTGTCAATGTACAAAAGAAAGCCAGCTATGTCTTTGCCTGCCAAGCTTTTCCCTGTAAACAATGCCCCCAAAACCAGGAAACCTCATAAAGCTGCCAAGCTTGCATCTGCTGCTCTAGGAAATCTGTATACACCTGCTGGACATTTTGTTCAGCCCTTTAACCCAGAGGGTATCTCAGCTTCCAAGAACACAGACCCCTTTGAGCCACTGGCGACAACTCTTACCTTTGAGAATGATGGTAATACAGTCCAGATGCCAGGGAAGAAGCAGAAACAATTTCTGCGATGGGAGAATGAGGTTCTTCCTAGTCTCATGGAGCCATATATCAAACTTCTGCATGAAACGGACTCTTTGCGAAATATGGCACAAGTTCGTTCTCGAAGGCAATGCACCGGTTGTGCGTCAGGCAGACTGTTGAATGTAGCTTGCATTTTTTTCGAGCGTATGTTGTCTTATACATTTTGAGATGTCACTAATATAATTTGGGCAGGTATTGAGATGCTTTCTGTTTGCAATTGCACTTCCCCAGCACTTCAACTCCTTGAACTGGGGTTCTTTCCATGCGCACCAATTAATCCATCTCTTGCAGTTGACTTGAACATGCTCGAGTTTGTAAATGAGCTGTTTGTAAATGCAGCTCCCAATACTACTGCTTGGTGTGAAACATTGGAAGCTTTTCTTGGGAACAGAAGATACAAGTTGACAACTCGGGTATGTTTTTTTTTTGTCAAAGTTTCTCACTTTTTGAGAGTTTTTTTTTTTTTTTCTTTCATTTTAGAATAGTTTACGTCGCCGTTTTGGAAGTGCTATGCAGTGGTATGCAACTTTGATTGATAAGAAGAACCTTCTTGTCAACAATTATCTGGATGACATGAGAAGTTCAATCAAAGTTTCAGGTATTTCTTGCTTATGACAATGTTTCTTGGAACTAAAAACTTTTCAAACAGAAGGCTATGAGATTGAGCAAGGTATTTCTTTTTCTGGCTCAGTCAAGATATATTTCTGCTGCAACTCAAACATTTTTTCTCAGATGAAGAAGTGGACCAAGGTTTTTTCTTTAATCAGAAAGATCTGTGTAATTCTGACTTTTTTTGAAAAGATAAAAATGTTGGAATGGAACAAGGTTTCTGTTTTTGCTCTTGATATAAGAAATCTTTCTGCTGACAATAAAACTTTTTTGCAGATGAAAACATGGAAATGGCTGATGGTATTTATTTCTCTTTCAAGTGAAAAGTTCTCATGCCAATTCTTTTTTTGTGCAACACAGATAATATTGATGAAGGTTTTTTTTTTTCCTTTTTGGCTCAGAAAAAGGTTTATGTCTAACTTTTTTTTTTGTTTTTTTTTAGAAGATAATATTGAAATTGGTATGTGGTTTTTTGTCCAGTGAAAGGATTGTACTGGAGCAAATGTTTAGATGAGGATATGCATACTGCTGCACCAAACTTGGAAAGACCAAGTGATTATCTGAGAGGACGGTGTCCTTTGTGCTTTGGTGGGAAGGATTGGTCAAAGCCTGATGATTTGTATGTGGAGTTTTTTGGCAACACTATTATTATCAGGTTAACTTTTTTTATAAGGGTTGATTTCATTGTCTGCTTGGATGCTTGTTTCAAGCAGAAGTCACGCAAGGCTCAGGGTAAAGAGGCACCTGCGCCTCGGACACATCCAGATACAGCATTCGTTGCCTCAGAAGATGTCAAGGCCATGGAGGATGTAGTCAATGAAATTCGCCCAGAGCCAAAGTCCAAGTCAAAAGGTAAAAAGTCTGAAGATAGTCCTCTACAGCCTCAGAAGGATGAAAATCCTGACTTGTGTGAGCCTGGACTCAAAGTTCCAAACTCTGTGCTGAACATGTGTGGAGACTCTTTTAAAGCTGCAGATGAAAACGAGTAAAAGCTAGCAC
>NW_001889882.1:1355756-1356759 GCF_000143565.1 Laccaria bicolor S238N-H82
TTTGAAGGTAGCCCGCAAGGGAAGTACGTCATTTTCCCCTATTTCCAACACTTAGGAAAGTGACTCGATTAGTCATCATTTTTGCGAAAATAAAGATTTCTATGTAGCTCTGCCAATTCTGGTCCAAATGACACGGTTTTTTTTGCAGTATGCACTCCTTATTTGTAGGATTATTGTTCATTGAGAATAGTTGAAGGTAAATATAAATAAATAGTCTGAAATTAAAATTTATACTCTACAGCAGACTTTGGTTTCTGTATGCTGAAGTTGAACCCACGTGATATCACATGGTTTGAAACAAATACAAACAGTTTCATATACAACACGCATATGTACTTTCACATTCACAACATGTATCCTCACCATACAACCTTATCCAATCCACTACAAATAGTGTTCGGCGAGTTGCACCTGTATATGTGTCCTGTTAACTGTTGCCTTCATTGTGGTCTTGGCCAGTCCAAACCCAATGAACTAAATTGTGTATTCTGTAGAGGCTATGTCAGTGTGGTCTTGGCTAGTCCAAACCCAATAATGACATTTGCAGATAACATTGTCACTTGCATTTTGCACACACATCACCCTTGTTCTGACTCTCTAGCTAGCTACCATCATCTTGGCCAGTCCAAATGTGGTTGCGAGTTACCACATAATAATAAACAAGTCTCTTTCTAAACTCAGAGGACTCATAACAACACACTCAAAGTGTTTGAACTGGCCAAGATGACGATGAGCGGATGTCAAAAATAGAAGGGAGAGTCTTTGCAGAAGAGGACACGCGAAACGTGACAATTCGGAAGTATCCGAAAATGACGTACTTCCCTTGCGGGCTACCCTCAAAATCAACCATAGCCCGCAAGGGAAGTATGTCATTTTCGGATACTTCCGAAGACTCAACGTCAACTTCTGCTTGCTAAGTACAAACCCTGTTGTCATTGTCTTGGTCAATCCAAACATGACACAGAGCATTCTGTGATGCCACATCCATTGTGTTGTTGTCGTC
>NW_001889882.1:1363036-1364544 GCF_000143565.1 Laccaria bicolor S238N-H82
ATTGAGCCTCGTCGCTGTGTGTGGGTGGTGGGTGCTCATCGTGTCTTTGTCGTTGCTGTGCATTGTTTGTAGTCCCTCGTCATCGTTGTCGTCAGTCGTCTGTACGCCCTCGTCGTCGTTGTCATCCGTCGTTTGTACGCCCTCATTGTCGCCCATCGTCTCTTCGCTTTTGTCATCATCCATGGTTCATACGCCCTCATCGTTGTCTGTTCGCTCTTGTTGTTGTCCATTCGCTCTTGTCATCGTCTGTGGTTCATACACCCTTGTGGTCATCCGTCGTCTGTTCACTCTTGTGGTCGTCCGTCGTTTGTACACCCTTGTCGACGTCGTCATCACATGACTTTCAATGCCATCGTCACGCCGTTGATTGGGGTCTGTCCTGCCTGGGGTCGTTTCGCGTTGTGTGGCTGTGGTGTTGTGTTAGTTATGTGGGTGGTCATAGAGGTGGAGGGACTTACCATACCAAATATATACTGACGACGACATTGTCATCGTCCGTCTGTGTTGCATAGTTGCCATGTTGCTGACTGCGACATGGCCCAGCTGGCTCGTGGGGTCGTTCGTGGTTTGGGGGCCGTGGTGTGCACTGCTCGTCGATTTTCGTGGGTGTCCTGGGTGCTGGTCATCGATCATTCTGGGCACTGGTCATCATTTGCCGGTCATGGTTTCCGTTGATTGGGGTTGTTGTCATTGCTAGGGGGTCGTGGTTGTTTGTTGGGCCTTGATCGTCATTTGCTGGTTGTTTTCGTTGCATGTGTGGTTGTTGTCAGTTTTGAGCGGGTGGGGTTGTTAGCGGTGGTGGGGGTTGCGAGACCTGGCATGGCGGTGGCATGGTGGTGGGGTGGAGCATTCACCCTTGGCTGTAGTTGTTGCCCTACTCACCCACATTATTGCACTTAATGCTTTGCCATTAACCATGCATTCAAGCCAGGGGTATGCAGCATGCACTGGCACATGGGTTTGGCCTAGGATTTGTTGGGGCAGGCTTTTCACGTAAATATAATTCTTGTCTATACAGTTGAGTGCAAAAAGAATGAAGGTTGGTTCATTTTTCTGGTTCTTTCTAAGAATCTATTGTACCTCAAATGTATTTGTGTATTCTTTTACATTATGTAGTTGTGTTACACTTCCCTTGGCTTTGGAAAATGGCTTGTTTTGTCTAAAACAGGCCAAAAATGACCAAAATAGCACAAAATGACCATTTTCTGGAGGCTCTACAAGCATAACCGCTGAGTATTTTTAACTAATTCTTTGATAGGCTCATTCAGGTTGACCAGAGGTATGTTCTGGCTACCTCCCCAGTTAGCACATATTTTTCTTTTCAGATGCCAAAAATGGCCTCCAGAATAAAAACCTTCTCAAGGCTCCAGCTTTCACTGAAATTAGTCCATACCAAGGGAAGTGTAACACAACTACATAATGTAAAAGAATACACAAATACATTTGAGGTACAATAGATTCTTAGAAAGAACCAGAAAAATGAACCAACCTTCATTCTTTTTGCACTC
>NW_001889882.1:1365078-1367991 GCF_000143565.1 Laccaria bicolor S238N-H82
TCAATTCTGAGGAGATAGATATGTCCTACAGCTTTGTTTTTCCTAGAAACAACACCTGAAACTTTACCAAATATATATTTGATTATGTTCTGACACTCTTACATAGTTTCCCTCTGTCAAATCTGACCGAAATAGGCTGGATGCGACAAATCCATTTCGGATGACCTTGGGCCTTTTGATGCCATTGGTACATAATTGTCAACAATGTACAGGTTGAATTCTGAAGAGATATTTATGCTTTACAACTTTGTTTCTCCAAGAAAGAAAATGTGAAACTCTACCAAATATATGTTTGATAATGTCCTGACACTCCTAGATAATTTCCCTCCACCAAATTTGACCGAAATAGCTGGATGCAACAAACCGATTTTGGATGACTTTGGGGCCTTAGATGCTGTTGGTAAACAAATGTAAACAAGATTGAAAAAAAATGGTAGCTACTCTACGACACGACATACAGGGAGATAAAAGGCACTAAAAAGGATCCAATACGGAATCTGAATATACATTATAAAAAGATGGGTAGACAGCTCTCAAGACCTTGTAAAAAAAGAGTATGCTCTCCTCGAATACCCTCAACTCAGCTGTATGCTCACCGCTTGTCATCCTGCCTTGTCGTCCTGCCTTGTAGTTGTGTCGTAGTCGTCCTGCAAGGTCACCACGTTGTCCTGGGCATTGTAGCGCCATCGTCGTTGCCCCGTTTCTGTGTTTTGTCGTGTTGTCGTTGTCCTGTGTCGTTGTCCGTAATCATGTTGGTCATGTGTCGGTCCAATGACATTGAACAGTGAATCGGTTGTTGTACTTCGTTTGGTTGGATGGAGTGGTGAGGATGGCGTCAGCGAAGGTCAGACTATAATAAACAAGGGATGGGTGACCACAAATGCAAGCCAGCGAAAATGCAAGAACTCACCGAAAACACTTGAGTGTATTCCTCCCGACATGTCCCTATTTCCCCTCTGCATGTTATGTTTGCTGCGAAAACGTCGAGGGGAGGTCGTTCGATAGACGATGACTCGAGTGAGGCCTTGGATTTGGGGAGTTTTGATCGGAGTGGAATAAGACCGATGAAGTCGGTTGTCGAGGGGAGGGTTGAGCGGCAGGCATCGATGTGTCAACCACCCATCAACAGCGCTCGGAAAATGCCGAGCGCTGAAGAGCGATACGCGCACCTGCACGCACACTCGTTATTGAGAGAAAAGAAATATGGAAAAATGGAATTAAAGGTCCTAAGGAATAGCACTAACATTTGAGATAGGTAGCACTATGTATTTACCAGGCAGGGAGTAAAAGTCAGAAGAATTTCAATCTACAGCTGAGTTTCCGGCACTTTCAGTTGCATTACTGTGACCCAGCTACACCTATCCCATTACCTGTATCTACACAATCCTCTGGTTTCCATAAATTTTTGTGAATCCATTAAGGCTTTCATTCTGAAGATATCTATGTAAATTTCATAGCTATTGGATGGTTATTGTGGACACAGTATAGTTTAAATCAGACCACATTCACTCTATTCAGTGACCTTCACAACAAATCCTTCATTATCAAAGTGAATATAGTCCTCAGAAAATTTATACTGGCATCCACCTTTAGCTGAGATCAGGTGAATCTAATCCCTTGAATATTAGGCAAGCAGAGAAAGGTTTCCCAACACAATTCTATGTTTTAAAAACCTCCTAAATATTGAAAAATGGGAACATGACTTTCAGGTGTGTTATTTCACTCAAAAGTTACAATGCCTGTCCTAATAATGTTCCACTTATGTGTAGGTATGAGTAGGCTATAGCTGCCAGGTTTTAAGTTACAAGTTGCTGGAATGATATGTTTTTTATCTTAGAAAACAGAGATACTCCTCTCTCTGCAATTTTTAGCCAACTTCTGATGAAAGTCTAAGGTAAAAGTTGGAAATTAATCATGTTAAGATGTATTACCATTGTCAGAATGATGTTGCCTTGCTCTCCTTGCTCAATGTCAGTTGTATTTCCGGTGTTTTCAATGTGTTTAAGAAGTTTGCATCTATTTGTCTAAAGCTTCAAAGGTGTCATCCGAGTTCACAACGTTGCATCCATCTACTTGCGAGGGTGCCATGAACGTGAAACATGAAAAATCGGGCTGTATTCTACTTGTAGAGTACCAGAATGTTTGTGTTTCATTAAATTTAGGTGTACAGAATGAATAGCATGCCTTTTGAGGATCTGGCCACATGGAGGCAACTGTTTGCGACTATTTGGCAATGCCTTTTGCAACGTCATCCAGCTGGAACCTGAGCCATCCATCCAAATGCTGCTCAATGAAAATACCAAAAGTCATATGAATGTCAAAAACAAGTTGCAACTGAGGAAATATGAACTTGATACAATCAATAATATGAATGACACCCTCCAAAATGCATTTCCATGATTTTCCTCTCGAAAGCTGGCTTTGTTGACAATTGTTTGTTACCTGGAAAAGGTCATCCAGAACATGACTAGGCTCGTGACCATCCGTTTCTTCAAACTCCGCAAGCTACGTTCAGAAACGGCTGGGAGAAACGAACACCCTTTGGCAGGGTCACGCTTTTGTGACGTGGGACTTGGTGAAAAAAAACGGTTCATAATCTGTACTGCACAATCACAACGACAACACAACTCGACCGCTACTCAAGACTTCCTCTGAGCTTTCATCACCATCGGAGTGTTCTTCTCTACCATCCTTTCCTCTCAATCTCGCTTCCTCGGGCTCGCTCTCAACATTCTCATCCACCAATATGCCTTTGCCGACATCTTCGCCTGGCGTCGCTGCTGGATTTCCAAGGGGTGGACTCAGTTAGTTGAGGGGTTGGGAGTTTTTCAGGACCTGGTAGACGAGTTGAGGTTTGCGACAGGGGTTGATGTTCCTGTGGATGTATCCTCAATTGTGTTCAGTGACAAATGC